>NC_056618.1:574489-574633 GCF_018340385.1 Cyprinus carpio | reverse complement strand
TCGAGCCAAATTCTTCTTAACACCGTGATCTCAATAAAAAACCTTCTTAAAAACGTAACCTCACTAACATAACTTGCCGAGCCCAGGGGGGAAGGAAGTCGACCGGAAGTTGAAGTCGGCCGCGTGCCGCCATCTTGTAGCAGA
>NC_056618.1:572230-573628 GCF_018340385.1 Cyprinus carpio | reverse complement strand
TTTTTACTGTCTATGGCCGAGCCCCCACCCCCTTATCTTCTTATCGATGCTTCTTCCTGTTTCAAAATGATTGAGAATGTGACGTATTTTGACATGGGCGTGGTCTGTGACGTCACACTTGGATGTGGGCCGGGTTGGATGTCCACCACCTGCAGCTCCGCTCGGATTGAGTTTGTGTCCGAGCTCACCAGGTACATGTTAAGGAGATCTAACCAATCAGGGACCACTTTATGGATGCCGTTGGAAAAGGACGATAGGTGGCGAACTAGAAACTTCCCGACCTCTCCTGTCAGCGAGCGGAGTAAGAGAATGAACCAAACTGAAGTGTGTGTACTCCCAACGAAGTAGCTGTGTCCCAAACTTAAGTGCATGGACTCCGAAGTGCGCATTTGAAGTGCGAATGCGTCACAGTGGCGCGACGAAGGGTGTCCCAAACTGAAGTGTGTGTACTCCGAAGTGCGGATGTGAAGTGCAATTGCGTCTGAGCGTCACGACGTAAGCTGTCCCAAAGTCAGAATGCGCACTTCGAAGACCGCATTTGAAGTGCGAATGCGTCACCGCGGCGCGACGAAGGCTGACGAGTTTCGAAAGCGACTTCAAATGCGCCCTTCATTTCCAGGGGGCAAGGAAGTCGACCGGAAGTTGAAGTCGGCCGCGTGCCGCCATCTTGTAGCAGAACTTCACGGCGTTAGCATCCCATTGACTCCTCATTCATTTTTTGCGCTACTTTGACAGCTTTTAACAACTTACATCTGGAGGCGCTTTTAAAGACCGCATTTGTCCATTATTTATTTCTAAAGATATTAATGACAATGTATAAAGGGCTCCATTACCTTCTATGCTGTTACTTTCGCGGCCCCGTGAGAAACAGTTTCTGTAAAAATAGGCCAACGATTGCGTCACCATAACCACTGACCTCTGTCGCACAGTAGACAATTACCGTATTGCGACAGGAGGAGAAGCTTTCCGTAGGCAATCGGGGGAGACGCCGGAGAGATATGGCGACTGGCGTTGCAGCATTTTAAAAATACTATACAAAATACTAATCAGAATACCTCTTACTCCTGCTCACTCATCGCCTAAAGAACTCCCCGCCAAGCTCGCCGTCTCTGGGCAAGATTAACGGCAGCTTGCACGCAACAGCTACCAGAAGATTGGCGATCTGTCAGACGGTAAGCTGCCATTATCGCCATCGCTTAGTTTGAGTCTGCGCGTCAGAAAACGGAAGTTCTAAAATATTAAAAATTACCACTTGTCTCCTACCAGGTTCCAATGCGGACGCGGTCCATTTCTTTTACTGTCTATGTTCATTTCCCATGAAAATGAAGTGTACACAGAGCCGATCAGCCCTATACGCTCACTACGCAAGCTGCGTAGGGCCCCGCAAATTACTCAAGG
>NC_056618.1:571539-572131 GCF_018340385.1 Cyprinus carpio | reverse complement strand
AAAAAAAAAAAAAAAACCCATGCAAGTGAACTGCGGGAACAACAATCAGGTAAACTTGTCTTCTCTCCTCTCTAAGTTTGAGGTCAGCAGCAAAGTAAAGTTTATGTGCATTTCAGTTGTGTTTTTTCGGTCTTGCTAACGTAGCTGGGCAGGCAGGCAGTGCATCTCTTGCATCACTTTGTGCCTGACAAAAGTGAGAGTAAAATACAATTATTTATTACGTTTGTTTTTGATAAACAACAAAGTGCAACTGACGCTATCCGTTCCACCTTAAATGACGCGAACTTCCGCCGACGAGGCTGAATCCAGCTTCTTATTCGCAGCTTCTTATTGACGCTATCCGTTCCACCTTAAATGACGCGAACTTCCGCGTTTGCTGGCTTCTTATTGACGCTCAACTTAGGGACCGTGCGGTTTTTCTCTTTTTCGCGTTTTTTAACGGAATTGTGTTACTTTTGTGTCTATTTTTCAGAATAAAAGAATATATATATATTTTTATGCAAATAACACTGATATATATCAGCGAATACAGAAGAGTTATCACATTGTTGGCCCATTTGGGGGTGTTTCACTGATGCTTTATCCTGCATCT
>NC_056618.1:569670-569746 GCF_018340385.1 Cyprinus carpio | reverse complement strand
GCATCGGCACTGAGTGTACATCTAATGGACACTTCGCACCCTACCATATCCCAGAATCACTTGCGTGCATATGACG
>NC_056618.1:568241-568593 GCF_018340385.1 Cyprinus carpio | reverse complement strand
TTGTAGCTTATAATTTTTTTAACAAAACATTCTTTTATATGTTTATTTGTTTGTCTTGTAAATACTTTTTTACACATTAAAACAAATTGTTCTATACATAATAGAAAGTACTTTTTACAACCATTTACAACATAGCTTAAGTTTAACATCAGAAAACAACATCAGTTTGAGCCCGGCCCTGCCTCCATGTGTTCTGGGGTCTTCAGGAGGTCAATCTCTTGGTGAATGTCCAGCACCTCCTCAGAGACCTTGGAGGACAGTGCGGTGACAGTGGAACGAGGCATCTGCCAAACACTCTGGAGACCATCTGTATGATGTACCACTAGCAGATCATGGCACACCATCATTGTTG
>NC_056618.1:567969-568073 GCF_018340385.1 Cyprinus carpio | reverse complement strand
TTTAGAGCTATGACAACGTAATTAGTACAAGAAATATTGGCATACTTTAGTAAACTACTTTTAGTAACTACCAATACCATATTGGGGAAAAACCACTACTCATC
>NC_056618.1:566453-567648 GCF_018340385.1 Cyprinus carpio | reverse complement strand
ATAGGGGTTGCAAACCTGTCTACATATGGTCAAGACAATAAACTACATAAAAATTGCACCTTTGTAAGATATCAGTCAGGATATGAACTGCTATGTGTGTATTTTTGAAGTTTTTTCATATCTTATCATTACATTATTCAGAAATAGCTCCAAGCCACTACCTGCATTTAAAAGTTGTAATCCGTGAAGATAAAAGCAAACCAGTGTAGTTTACCTGGCCTGGAAGTCTTAGCTAAGCCTGAGGTTCATCACCCGTCTCCTCCATTATGGTAAATCATAAAGCAAAAAGCGGCAGTTCTGGCTCCCACCTGTCTATCCTGGCGGGACTGTCCTCTCATCAAGCCCTTCTCTTCTCACACCGTTGCTATGTGACAGAAGCGCTATCCCAAAGAAGCTTACCTGGTGGCGGAATTAGGAAATCCTGTGAAGGCGGAGCATCTCACGCACATCGGAGGACCCTTCGTGCACTTCGGAGGTCTGGTCTTCGAAGTCCGCATCACTCCAATCTTCCACACTCAACTTCTTCGTGTACTAACTGAAGTTTGTCTAATTTGTGTGTGTTTATGCAAAAAATTTGTCTATATACTTCTTTGTGATATTTAATATAGTTATCCTGCCCTGTTACAGCTTTATTTTATGGAAATTAACGAGTTGTTTGTCTCCTCAGAGTTCTCCGAATTCACGCTACCATAAATATAATAGATTATGCATATAAAGTTATTTATTTACTTTATTCCTTATGTATCATCGCTTTGGTGTAACATAACTCAGTTAATAAGTGTTTAGATACTGATTTTAATCATATTCTCCGTAATCCCGTTCATATACGTTGATTACTCAGCACTTTATAACAGACATGGAGAATTTGCAAATCACTGTTATACATGCTGAATGCGCCATCTAAAGGGCAATTTAAGTATTGCAGTTAACTAAGAATTGTATTAGATGTAAATTATCATGTATGTATGTTGTCATTATATGGATTTACCCCAGGGTTTGGACGGACTGATCTAGCACTTTGCGTTGCGTGGATTCATGTCTTCAACAGAGTGATCAGCATACTCAATACCAACGAAGCATGGAGTGTAACGAATACCTTGTGGACTCCTCACTGTGGTCAAGCCAGCCGCGCTTTTTTTGTCTTTTTTTATTTCATGTTTGTGTGTGTATATGTGCATGTGTGTTTATATATATA
>NC_056618.1:561129-566340 GCF_018340385.1 Cyprinus carpio | reverse complement strand
CAGCTCATTCTGTCAACGGGTATGTTTTCAGAGTGACTCTGACTATCACTGTATTAATTTTCAAGCCATTTTACTGTATAGTTTTGGAAGAAACTAAAAGCAAAATCACCCAAAACATTAAATGCCATTGTTGCACTTGCACTTTTTCCCATTTTCCAACATTCATAAAAAGGGTTCCTTTATAGGTTAGCTCATTCTGTCAATGGATATGTATTCAGAGTGACCCTGACTATCACTTTATTAATTTTCAGATTATTTTATTGTATACTGTAGTTTTGGAGTAAACTAAAAGTAAAATCACCCAAAATAACAAAATGCATCCTAGCTATTGCACTGTATCCCATATTCCAAAACTCATAAAAAGGGTTCCTTTATAGGTTAGCTCATCCTTTCAATGGATATGTATTCAGAGTGACCCAGACTAGCACTGTCATGATTTACAAGTCAGTTTTGGAGAAAATTAAATTCAAATTCACCCAAAGCATCGGAGTGCATAAGCACTTTTACATCACGTCCCATTTTCAAACACTCATAAAAATCTTTCATTTATAGGTTTGCTCATTCTTTTTTCAAGTCTTTTTACTGTATGGTTTTGTAGAAAATTACTGGCAAATTCACCCTTTTTACACCATGTCCCGTTTTCAAGCACTCATAAAAGTCTTTCTTTATAGGTTTGCTTGTTCTGTCAGTTGATTACTGTTCACAGTCACCCTGACTATTACTTACGGTGCCCGTGAGAGGACATGGTTGGTTCACTTAGTTTTGTCGTGGCCAAGGGTCTACCGTGCAAAAACACAACACCGTGGCAGCCATGGAGATCATGATTGCCCCAAAAATTCTACCCAAAAAAAAAACAACACAGGACAACTTTGTAGGTCAAAACGCAACACAGGTTTTTTTAATTATTATTTTATTAATGCTCTTCAGTCTTCACGGACCTTCGTGGGGTTTTACCAGACAGTTACCCGAGTTCCACCAATCAGTGCAAAAAAAAAAACCTGTGTTGCGTTTTTGCACGGTAGACTTATCAGTGCAATCATGATCTCCTTGGCTGCCATGATGGCTTTTTTCAAGGAGGAAAACAAAAGTGTTCAAAGGGGTGAAAACCACTTCAAATCGGGTCATGTAGTTGAGTGTAGCGTGTCCGAGGGTCAGCTTGTGGGTTTTGTAAGGGCCAGCATGAGGGACAAGACCTACAAAGTTTGAGGTTTGAGGTGAGTTTTGCAGGGAGGTTGGTAACGTTAGTTAGCATTATCGTTCACTTTAGCTAGGCTACAGTAGCCATTATATGGTATGAGTCATATCAAGCATTTTATGATGCCACTGTCAAAACAATATTTAGCCTAGGCATACCTCTTCATGCCTTTACTGAACATTATTATATAATTCATAGCAAGTTAATAAACTGAATATGATGGTGGTGGCCAATGAGCAACCATAATAGGCCCGTCGGATCCATAGCACCGGTCCATCAGGCGGGGTGGCACTTTCTGGTTTAGGGCTGGACGCATCACGCTTTAATGTTCATTTTGTTGTGGATATTAAGAAAATAAGCCATTAAATGCTCATCTTAAAGGTAAGGGATGAACTAATAACTTCATGAATTAAAATCGAGGCATGGACGCACAGTGTCGAAGAATTAGTTGAGCGACGGCATTTGTCAGGCTACGCTGCCCGTAGTAGGGAGGTCGCGTTTGACGCTTGAAACAATATAAAATACAACTATATTATTAAGTAATATAAATGGTAGCCTGAGCAGCACACAATTACACCTAAGTAATACACTATTATTTACAGCTATTATATACTGAAAAGAACGGCTCGTATTAACTTGCGCACATTCATCATATAAAACAATTCCTTAGAGAAGAAGTTTGCGTTGGGCGTCGTCAATTTTGGGGCAACGTTTTGCTTCAAAAGGTCGTCTTCATTCGTGCGTGTGGTAGAGCTAGTCAGTTGACTTCATGAGGCGTCGGTGGTTTGGCGATGAGTAGTTCACGTTCACCCGTCACGAAGGTAAATGAAATATATAGTACACAGTCTTGTACCTTTTGACTTTTTTTAGATTTTACCCCTCTTGGTTTTTCTTTCGAAATGATATGTATTCTCACACATGCTCTTAAACTCTTTAGATACGGATTTTTTCCGAAAGTCAATGTCCGAAAGTCAATGTCCAAAACGTCAATGGGGGAAATTTACTTCCGGCACCTAAGCTCTCTCGGGCTGTGATGCTCTATGCCCTCCTCGGTAAACTTGGGACACCTGAGTTGCGAGTAAATCACAGTCGGCTGCACTGTTTCTTCATCAAAGTTCAGTTCACCAACCAAAAAGTGACAAGCGTCGAGTCCAGTTTGATGGCTGACTCTGGAAAATACCTGACATCTTTAAGAAGACAGAGAAAAATGAAGACCGTTTGTTTTGTTTTTCTCTTCGTATCTTGTAAGTATGATGACGATACTTCACTAGTTGCATCGACACTTTAGACTATAGTCTTGAAAGTTAGTCATGTGTTTCTTTCTTAAAGACTATAATGTTTTCATGTTACGTAAAAAGATAGATTGGTCTAATTTCAATCCAAAAAGTAAAACTACCAGTCCCTTGGCTAACTGCTCTTGACAGTCTTAACCAGCCGCGCCTCGTCTGTATGTGAGGTCTTGCCCCGCGAAAAACATAGAGCTGAATATAACTTGAAACCATAAGTAAATCGTAAATTTTCGAAGCGCATCGCTTCGTCAAGCCGTTATCATGTTTTTACAGACCTACGTTACGTATTTCGTCATTACGTCGGGGCAGTGCCGTAGCGCAAACTGTTGGAGACACATCTAACTGCAGAACCATTATGAAACAGCAGTCTCAGACAGCAGCGCCCAGCGCCACGTCAGATAACTTTTGCTGCGCCACTTCCGGCCTGACGCTGCTGTGACGTAAGTGTTCTGCGGTTCTGCAGCTGGGGATTATTCATAGGGATTATTTAACTTGTTAAGGCGGGGCCTCTCTGTAGTTCTACGCGCTGTGCCCGTGTCATTTATAATGTATTATTAACCTAGTTAATTTTGCATCAAAACCATACTGATATATGTGCATAACAATTATGTAATACATAAAACAGAATATATATATTTGAATGGGAATAATAATGCATAGAATAATACAACGAATTCACGACAATGTTTTTCATTCAACCTCCCCATAAAAGTTATAGTGAACAAGCTCTTAACATTCATACAGAAAAGAATAAGAGATTATTTTAACTGTAAAGGGTTCACTTTTATTCGTGTATACGCAAAATATAGAATGCAAACCATGCGGTTTCAGCCAGTCGGTTTTCCTTAAACTCTTGGCGCAGTCACAAAAATAAAACAAAACGTTTACTTGTTGCGTAATGTTTTTTTTTTTTTTTTTCTTGTACCCCGACGTAATGACGAAATACGTAGGTCTATAAAACATGATAACGGATATACAGTTCAGATGCAGGGTTTCACAAAGCAGAAATTGTTATTGTTGAATTCTGAATAACTTAATTCCATACACAAAAAATAAAGTAACTGTTTATTTGAGGTTCAGAAGCTGTGCTTAGTGATGTACAAGAGAAGCTGTGCGAGCTTTTGAGGGAGTAAAAATACATACTTCTACCTTCTGATGTTAAAAGCCCAAACCAAAATGAAACAGTGCTTTGTGGTATTTAGAAGACACTCGCGCAGCTCTGACCAATGGAGAGCCCCGTGCAATTCGTTGTCTTATGGGCTAGCAGGTAAAGGTGAGATATTCCGAAGATAGACTGGATGTGGATTCACTGAGGCTGGATCTCTGATCATCATGAATATCCAGATCTAAACACGCTTGACGCAGAGCATTATATATCATTAGGAGGCAACAGCACGGGCAGGAAGAGTCAATACCTTTGAACAGGAAGAGTAACTGTGACAGCACAGAGCATCAACAATAAAGCAGCAACAATAGCAACACACCATAGGCATTCAATGTGCATGTCAATGGTGAGTCACTTGAAGTTAATCACTCTTTTCCTTTGTGTACTAATATAATCAATAAACACAGCGTAAGCCACACAGTCAGATTCACTCACAGAAATGAGGTCTGCCTCCAGCTGTTCCAGGTCCAGGTCTGTCTTCAGCTGGCTGCAGCTGTTCTTGGTGTGATTTACTACCGTTACAAGAACCCTAAAATTACAATGGTTTGATCTACAAAAGCCGCAAGAACTCCAGAAATGGTGAGTATTACACGCAGATACAATAGAGAGAGGAAAATATAGTCTGTATTGTGCAAAATTAGTTTTGATTGTGTGTGACGATTTTTAAAAGCAGGCACGAGGAACAACAAAGAGATTGTGTAAAAAGCTAATGAAGAGGTAAGAAACCTTACATCAGTGAAATGTATAATATTTCCAAACATGAATTTTGCCATTTTAATAATCCAGTTCATTTCTGTACTCAGAAGTTCTCTAGGGTCCCCAGAAATCTCATCATGATCAAGCCCATCTGGGACAGATGGAGGAATCCAGATCTCAGAGACTCTTGGAAGATTCTGTCTGGGGTTCATTAGAGAAAGGTCATGTTCGCTAAGAGGAGCACAACAAGGATCAGCGTCCATCAACTCTCTACGGTGATGTAACTCTTCAAAAACTCACACATGTGCGGTTTAACTTGATGAAATGATTCGCTGGTGTTAGAAATATTAAACCAGCTTTCACTGCAAGCATATATAATAAGTCAAGGTTATAGTGAAGAAGGTTATAGTGCAGAGCTGTGTAAGAAGTGATTCAACTGTACATTATCCCTGAAATGTACGTCTTGTTTGAACTTGTTCGTTCATGTAGGACGGGGGTCTTACGGACGTAGTTCCAGAACCCGACTGTGTTCCAACCGGAACACAAGATTTAATGACAACGGTAACCTTGTTTTACCGTTTCTAGTTTAAAATGCGCCGCGTGTCAAAACACTGGAGCTGTAGACACTACTTGCGCTCACAGTCGTTTATGTTAGTGATCGTTCAGCGCTAGATCCTCTAATATTTTTATCTAGAGTCAAAAGCACTTCATACAAGCCTTTCTGGCTCCATGTGTCTCTTCAGCTGAAGATGGAGAGCTCTAAAAGTGCTCCAGACGACATGGATTTTTTTACTTTTGTTTTACAACAGTGGCTGAAACATGCAAGCATCAAATAAATTTTAATAATAATAATAATAATAATAATA
>NC_056618.1:559758-560737 GCF_018340385.1 Cyprinus carpio | reverse complement strand
AATGTATAAGAAAATCATTAATTTTACATTGTAAAAATAAATAAATTATGAATCGCAATTATGAATTGTTTTTAAGTAAGGGATAGTGTACATTCATTGTTTTCATTAAATTAAGGGTTTTGTAACACCCTGTAAATCAGCAAAAATATATATTTCTGCTTGTATAAGGCACTAAAAATTCTGATTTAATTATCTCATGGATGCAGCTTATAATCTTGGCTTTTATAGTATGTCTTTTTTGGGTTAGTTGAATGCTTGTGAGATAGGTTTGTCTTCAGTTGTTTATGTACGTTATTGTGTTTCAGCACATTGAACAGGTTGAATGTTTCTGTAGTGAATCTTCAGCTTTTTTTATATATATATTTCTTTATAATGATGCTCTGTATCGCTGTAGTCTGTACTCGCTTAGTAACAGTTTGCATCGCCTCTAATATGAAGAGATCAACATGATGCGAGTACAAATCTGGAAAGCAATTTATTTTAAACAATTAAACCTTTAAGACAGAGCCACCTGGAGCTTAAAGGGTATTAGTTAATGGTGTGTGCTTCTAGCCATCTTAATTTCAACACCATTAACTAAACATATGTAGGTGGGTGTGTGAGACCGAGATCTCCACAAGAAACTACAATCACCCAGAATCCCTTCAGCCTGTGTGTGTGGTGCTGCTTCAACCAACCATCATGTGTGCGGTTTTATTTTCCGCATGGGATGGTTCCATTCAGCGGTAAGAAGCATTATAGTTGAATACATTCAAGGGTTAGGCCTGCAGGTTAATCTTGATCATTCAATTTATTCATTGAGTTTGGTCTTATCATGCCAATCGTTTAAAGATGATTATAAATTTCACTCTTTGGGACTTATTATTTGTCACTGTTGCCTTTGCTTGTATTGCCTTTTAAATGGATGTGTATGTGGTTGTAGGTTACATTATGACATTGTGGGAATTTAAAAAATAAACTGGGATTAAAAGGAGTAAAT
>NC_056618.1:558783-559132 GCF_018340385.1 Cyprinus carpio | reverse complement strand
GTGCGGTTTTATTTTCCTCCTTGTATGTTCCATTCCTCATCTTTTATAATCATTTATATTTTAATCATTCAATGTATTCCTTCATTTTAATCTTTAATCATTCAATTTATTCATTGATTTTGTCCATTAATCATTCAATCCTTTAAAGATGATTATAAATTTAACTCTTTTTGAATTATTGTTTTAGTCACTGTTGCCTTTTCTTTGTATTGCCTTTTAATGGATGTGATATGTGGTGTAAGGTGTACATTATTTACATTGTGGACATTTTAATAAATTACATTTACAAAAGTGTCAAAGACGAGTGTCAAAATACTAGTGTCAACATTAAATTACACTCACAAAATTA
>NC_056618.1:540699-558449 GCF_018340385.1 Cyprinus carpio | reverse complement strand
GTGTGGATGTAGCTAGATTGGAGCTGCAGGACAGGAGACAGGTTTGGAGACCCCCGCAGTAGAGAATGTTATGAACATTTGTCATTTTTGCCACTTCCAACATACTGTACCGTCTCCAGCCTGTCGACCATCTGACCCTGTTTTTCATCACAAAAATCATCACCACTGACCTTAAAAAAAAGAGGTACCATGTGAAACATAATCCTCTACATAAAACAAAAAAATTGTGCATATATATAACTACATTTTAACAGAGTCCATTTATTTTGACAGTCTAATCCCTTCTAGTTTGAAATGCTACCCAATGCATAAGTTAAGGTCAGTTCAGAGTGTATACTGCTTTAAAAAAGAAAAATCAATATCCTGAACTTCTGAAGCTGTAATTATGAGTTTGCAAGGGCATAGGTTTGATTATCGGTGACATTTCTAACTTTTGCTATATCAATAGAAGGGGTGATATTTATCAGGGTGAGTCACAAATATATGACATATGCACTCAACATCCATAACAAACATGTTTTTTTTTTTTTTATAAACCCACCGGTGTAGGATGTTAGTAGGGGTTATGTTTAAAGTACTATAAGACTGTTAGTGGATGTTTATTTATTTATTTATTTATTTTTAGAAATCCACCAGATGGCGCCATTTATGAGTGACGATTAGAGTCATACCACTGATTATGTATCTGTCATATTTGTGTTGTCTTCCAGCAGGAGAACGTGAAAATAGCAGTATTTTCAAATATGCTATTTACACTAAGTGCAAAGGATGATCCTATTTAGGGTGAGAGTAAATCATGGTAGTTTTCATTTTTGGGTGAACTATAGCTTTAAGATGTCTGGAGGCCTCTTAAGTGCAACCTCATAAGTTACAAGGCCTTCCATAAATCGGTTTTGTAGCGTGGGAAATTTGATGAAATATAGGGGAAGGTAAAGTGTTAAAATATTTGCAGATATGGGTATTTAAACAAACCTTGGAGAAACTAAAATCATGTTCTACTAAGATACTCTACTATGGCAACATCTCCAAGATGGAGAAATCTGCATTTTCACTGTACAGTATATCTGTACATTAACAACCATCGGATATCTGCTTAATACTATAAATAACAGTAAATCACATGCTGGGTTCTAGCTTTTAAAATTCTACCTGACAAACACAGGATATGCGGTATAGAAAGCAGGATGTGAGAGGAATGTGGCTCTCAAGTTTAGATGATGAAGCTTCTTAGAAATAACTGCTTCTCTTGCTACTGCCATTATCACTGTTTATCTGGAGGATCTCAGTATGATTATATCAAGTCATGGAGATATACAGTGGCGTTCATATGCCAATTTATGTTTACAGACACAAGAAGTACAGTAGATGGTATTTTTCATATTTCTCAATCACGAAGTAAGATCTCACAGTTTGGTTTAGTTGTTTATCAAGCCGCAACATTTGATTCAGTGCTTTATTCCACAGTAAAACTGTTTTGTATAAAAAGAAATCAAACATTGAGATTTATATTAGCAGAACATAAAAAAGAAGACAAAAATCAAACACACATGAACAACAAACGTCCAGTAATAGACACATTCTTGCACACAAGCTGTTTGTCCACCCAACAGATCAAACCATATTTCTTTGCAGAGCTACGTCACAAGACCACAGCAGGTTTCGGTTTGACTCACAAATGGAGCTGCACGAGTGTTACATGCATTCAGTGAATTACATTCAGATCACACTGCAGTGACCTCAGTACTTTTTGATGTCTACAATATAAGTGGACTTAAAGGGGCTGATAAATAGGCATTAAAATGTAAACCCCAGAAGCACCCATAAATGACCCGAGTTGTCTGTGTCCTTTTAGGGCAGGTCTGAGATCACTTGTGGTGTTTGTATATAGATAGTTCATGAACCCAAGACTGCTTGAATGCACTAGGTGTCAAAATCACACCTTCATACCTCTCATCATCCTCTTTAAGTTTCTGAAAAGAAAACACAAACACTCTCACAAGATGCACAGATAAAATGAATGAATACAATCAAAGGGTTAGTTCACCCAAAAAAATTTAACATCTACTAACACTCAAGTAGTTCCGAACCTATTTGAGTTCATTTCTTTTGTTGAATGTCAAATAGAGGAATATTGGTAATATAGTGGTAATGCTACTGTTTGATGGTAGCCATTAACTCCACATTATTTTTTCCATACTATGGATGTGAATGGCTACCGGCAACTATTCAATAAGCTACATTCTTCCAAAATATATTATTTTGTGTTTGGCAGAAGCATGGACATCACAGTTTGGAAATGACTTGAGGGTGAGTAAATGTTGACAGAATTTTCATTTTTGGGGTGTACTACCTTTAATTTTATTCATTTAATTTTTATTAGTGCAGTGTAATGTTTAATTTTCATAATACTTCTCACTTTTTGTGACCATGAATCGTTTTGAAAACCATTTTTCAGTGTTACCTCAGCTCAACAATGAAGTCATTGAAACTCCAGACCAATATTTCATGTGTGCTTAAAATGGACATTTATGTGTAATAAATGTTGGGAAGTCCCTTTCACTCTGTCTATAGGTTTGTTTTTGTTATAATAGCTTGTTTGTGTGCAGATTATCCCTCATTGCATTGGTTATATATGGTTTCATGCATTAACATATCAACCCGCTGTCTGGTATGAAAGGCATGGTTGTAGTTGGTGTGAGGGGTTTGATCTTCTCTCTGCTGTTCCTCTTTCCTGGGTCTGATGTCATAAACCAGTACAGCAAACGAAGTAGCCACGCCCACTCAGAGCAGAAATGACCATTCGGGATCACAGCTTCCGAAAGTAACACCCACAGCAGTGGACAGATTCTGAAGCAAGGTAAGAGATGGAATTTTGCATTTCAGTAAACACTAATACTGCATTGTATGAAGACAATGCAACGGCTTATGTTGTTTTAGTCAGTGAAATTAGTGAAATCAGTGAAAAAAAAGGACAAGAAAATATTATGTACGTGATCGATCAAAAATCATTCAATCATTATTATCACTTCTGATATACCTGGACATGGTTGACAGAGTTGGAGTGTTGCTTAGATGTGTAGTATAGTTTTGAGAATGAATAAGCCCACTGCTAACACAAAGCTGTAGAAATCATCCAGATTGCTCCACCTCCAGGAGGTAGAGAGAGACTGATGCTGAGGATCAGACACACTGATGCTGGACAATAAACTGCTTCCTCTTTGTACCAGGAGAGAGCTTCACATTATCTACACAGACGAGCTGAAAACATTTGAGAATAAATACCAGTTCTGCTGTGGTGATGAAGATGATGAAGAATATTATGAAAAGATTAATTACTTATTAAAGAAACATTCATAATAACAGAAAACATTCAGACAATAAATGAAAAAATTTTGAGAATAAAAACATTTTTTTTTAATCTAGATTAATCTCAAATCTACCGTTAATCTCTACTGTAATCTTGGAATTAATCTAGATTAATCCCTAGATTAAAATGGTTTCATTAGCAATTTCAGCGAAGGTGGCATTCAAATTATGTTCAATGAGATGTACTTGTTAGTACTGATAGAGCTGTGCTGCACTGAAACATAGTAGTTTGACGACTCCACTCTTCCCCCGCGCTTCTACATTGCTTCGGGCCCTCAAGATCTTCCTTACATTAGCCAAGGGATGCTTTGCGCTTTGGTGGTAGGCCAGTTTTGAGACTGGAAGAACTCCTACAGTAAAACTAATTCCTCGTGATTGCACAAGCTTTTCAAAACAACCTTACGCCTGTTTCACACATATAGATCTGCAGTGCGCATAAAAGGCACTTCGTTACTTTCTTTTCTTTTGTTTTACGCGCCCATGTTAGCTTGGTTCCAGCGTTCCACACGGTTGTGGTCCGCTCCAGGAGCGTGCATCTGCGGCAGTGCAGCTGCATCGTTTACGCATCGAGTCTATTTTTTACTGTGCTGCATGCACTGAATTAAAATGACAGCATTGTTCGCGATAAAAATTAACATGGATTGACACGGGATATGCAGTAATTTCACAATAAATTAATACTAAGGAATTAAAGGCTTCTGTGTTATACGCGCAACCTTACATGTAGTTTTGGCTAGGTTTTAAAACAAAGAAAAGAGCACCTTTAGATAAACGAGGCAACATGATATAGGCCTATGCACTTTTATAGAAGTAGAAAAACAAAGTTCCTATTTAGAACCCGTATGCGATTGCTTGTAATAAAGATTTAAATGCAAAGGCCGCGAGAGTCGATCAGTTTCTGTATCAGTGATGCTTTAATTTAAAATTTTTGCGATATCCCAACAAGAAAAGTAGGCTAATTGTTATTTTTAAATGTTTTGCCGCTTGCTTGAGCAGCTTATTATACAAACCTAGAAGTCAAATGCATGAATAATATGTTGTTCATATTTATTAAGTTTAAACTAATGTCTATGATTATGAAAGATTGTTACTAGTCTGTGATAAGAGTCACAATTTTTTTTTACATGGTTTGAAATATAGAATAATGAACAAATGTTGTGTTTGTGGACTAAACAGCCGCGGAGCAGCGGAGTTCAAACGCGTCCTGTGAGAAAGCACAATGAGTCCGTGCTGCTTCTGCACCACACACACGGACTGCATACGCACTGCAGACGGTAGTATGTGAAACAGGCGTGAATCTTGTCGAGGTTTTTTTTGGGAAGCTTGGTAATTTCTGGTAGGCATACACACAGGTTCGAGGACTCGTTCTCGCGCCCCTACAGTGCAATTCGTCTAGGTATACATCCGCGCTAAACTATCGCGGTGAAAGTCATCATAGCTTGCGTAGTATCTAGACCCAGCTCCCAACCCAACTTTGAGAATAGATTAACGGCGATATTTTTTTTTATCGCCCGATAAGAGTCTCACGTTAACGCCGATAACGGCCCACCACTAATAAATACTTTTCAATATCAGGACATGCTAATTGGATGTGTTTGATCTTTGCAATCACATCTTGTTGTTGTTTTTTGGCAGGGATTTATGCATTAAAGTGTTTTTAAAAACACAGCGCTTTATAAGTTCAAAAAAAAATTCAAAAACTTAAAACTTCCATATTTTCTCCCCACCACACCACCCACACATCTAAACAAAAACACAAAAAAAAACAGTCCACCATTCACATTTATCAATCGAATATAAAAACGAGTGCAGCACAAATCAACTTAGGGGAGGGTTCACGTGTGATTCATGAAATATTTGCATGCCGCCAATCCCACCATTCAAATGATCATACCTTGATAAATGTGTCAATCGGCATTTGAATATTACACCTCTAAAAATTAACAATCTAGAAACCTTGCCCCTTCAGTTTATGACATGGAGAAACATAACCCAGCCAAAAAGAGGAAATGCTCTCATGAAAGAAAAATTGAGTGTACTCCAAAATCACCAGTTAACCTTGTATAATTGCAAACAGTTATATTAGTACTGTAGTTGTTTACTCACCATAGACAGTAATACTGAATCTGTATATGATCCTTGCTCTGATTTGATAAAGTCCAGAATCTGTGAATTGTGGTGTTTGTGATGGTTAGAGATCCAGCTCGTCTTGTCAGTGTCAGTCTGTCATTAATTGCTGAGAAGCTTCCAGTCCCTACGTTGATGGTAGCTATGAGAGTGTTTTCAGATCCAAACCTCCACTGTATCACATCATCTGTCTGTAGTTCAGCATCAGAGTGTAGAGTGACTGAATCTCCCTCCAGCACTGACACTGACTTCACTGTGTCTGTGTCACCAAACACACCTGAAAAACAGATGCATTTCCAGTCACGTTGAAGTTATTACTGACTTCTGAGTAAAGTTTTTTTTTTTTTTTCACACATGCATGTTTTAAAACGAGACCATTGTACAAAACACCAGAATGATTTTTGTTTTAGAACATCTAAATTTATCTGTCTATTCATCATACATACAGATAAATAATTCTTTTACATACAACATAAATCACATACACAAACCACCAAACACACTGAACAATTAACATAACCTTAAATCGAGATAATATAATGCCAGAATAAAAAAAACCCAAACAACATTTGTATCACTTACCAGTCAAATGGCAAAAGCAAAAACAGCATGAAACAAATGAGTGAAACATCGCCCGAACTACTCTCACTCAGGATGTTTGCAGAGAAATGAGTTGTGGTTATAAGGAAAGTCCTTTTACACTAACACACGAGTAATGACGAGAGAGAGAGAGAGAGAGAGAGAGAGAGAGAGATGGGGGGTGGGTTCTCATAAAGTGTGTGTGGATGATATAGAAAAAAATTTTTGGACTGGATTGCATAATATTAGGTCTAGTAACACATGCTGCTGTTTATAATGTCTCAAACTCTAAACTAATATACAGTAACTTTACCATTTATGTTATCAAACATATTTAACAGTACCACTGGTTACATTTCTGTCATGTGACTTCTAATCGTCTCTCTACATTTTACCCTTAATTCACTTATTTCTACCATCTAATACATAATTTACATAAATATAGGCCTACTACAGTTTCATAAGTTCCTCCGGATAGTCTGTTATCATTATGTTTTTAAATGGGCTCATATAATGGTTTAGTAAATTTACAAGCACACACAAGCTGCACACAATTAGTACAGGTCAAACCACATTTGATGCAAATTCTATAGCATGCTCATTTTCAAATATGTAATGTATATATGAAACTGCACTTGGTGTTATATTAGGGAATGGGAGTGACAGTAAATTTGTCATCTTTCTCTCTTCTTAATGCCAGTAATCTTGCTCTCTGCTGTAATCTTTTTTTTTTTTTTTTTGCCCCCAATTATATTATTAAATTATATTATATAACAAAACAAACCTTATATTTATTTGTTACCACCTCCATCCTAGTTAATCCCTGCATCTCACTCTATTCTATTCCATTTTATCATCTATAGCACAACCGTTCATACAATTTATTTATTTTCGATATATTTTCAGTCCTTTAAAATTTTTTAAACTCATGCTACACGGGCGCCCACTAGTGACAAAATCTACCTTGATCAGCCGGAATCCGCCTTGAAGCGGATTTAATGTTTATTGCCTATTTATGACAATTGTTGATATCCGGTCTTCAGAGAATCTGGCTGAATCTGGTTTGGTGAAAATTTGGGATTATAATTGAATCTAGTACTTTTTTTTTTTTTTGTAGGTTACTCGTTTTCAAAAATTGTGTTGTGATATGTTTTTTGTCTATTATGCTGTTTATTACAGAAACTGCCCGTAAAGAATGTCATTAATAACTGAAGTTTGAGTTAAAAAGTCGGCTGTGTTCATCTTGAGGAAATGATTCCTCTGACATAAAACTGTCCAGCCCTTGGAGGTTGGCCTGTATGATAAGTAGGTAGGTGCCAAGAAGGTGGTTAGGCGTTTACTGTAACTCTCTTTTTTCTTTCTTTATTTTTTATTCGTGAGAGTAGAGAAGATAACTTATTCTTTCAGTGACGCTTATCAAATAAATTCATCAGCAGTCAGCATGGACTTCATCCGTCGATCTTCTGCGGTGTTTTCCGAAGTTCCCCCTTTTAGTCGCCCGAGAGACTTCCAAGGTCACAACATAGCGGATTATTATAATTAAAATCTCTCCACAGATCATCCTCGTAAACTCAAATTTCATGGACGTCTTTAACAATATGAAGAGCATGTTACTGCTCTTTGTACTCCATGTTTTCATTGTCGGTAAGGTTTATGTTTGTTATGTTTTTATTTGTTTCGGTTTCATTTTGAGTGTGTGTAACGTTTGCGTTCATAAATGCCATTTTAATTTCTTTATTCCCAGTTTACAAAATAAATGAACGATGATAACTTATATTATGTAGGGCAGCAAACAACATGGTTTAGTCTGTTTCAAGCCTATATTAGAGCATTTTCAAGGCCATTTTAATTTTTATCGTTTTAATATATATATATATATATATATATATATATATATATATATATATATATATATATATATTATTTTTTGGTAATAATTGGGGAGACTGGGGATGGTTGTAACACATTAGCGTCACGTTTTTTTATTTTTTTATTAATTATTATTTATTTATTATACTATTTTTTTTGATACAATGATATTGTAGTTTCTTACTAATCAAAACCAATGCCCGGATTCACAAAACATTTTATCTTACCATGCACTAAGAGTTCTCCTAAATAGCAGTTAAAGTTTTTAGCTACGAGTTTCCTACTAAAACCTATTAACAAAGCTGCTGAGACAAACTTTTAGTAAGGAATGAGAGAGAGCAGTCTTAAGCTAAGAGCTAAAGCTAAGGAAGGGGTTTACCATAAAAACATTGACGTAGTGTCCGTGACGTCACCCGCAGATTTCTGAAGAGTGTTTTGAAGAGAGTGTGGGCTGCTGCTTCTGGTGTTTGGATTTTTACTTCAATATAATGAGGTCCACTCGCTATAAAAGCTGAGCAGCCAGCAGAGGAGCTATTTGCTCTTAGTATCATGTAAAGTCGTTTTAGCATTTAAAACTTGTTTTTGACTAATATCCATAAATATAATTTTGGATAGTCACAATTGTAATCTATATTGCAATTATGACTAAATCGTAATTGGAATTAAGATATCTACAATGTGAATATGACAAGTCATAATCTTCCATTGACTTCCAGTGAAAAATATTTGCAGATATCTTCAAATTAGTTTTGTCTAATTCGTAATACCAATTTGCAATTGCTCAGTTTGATAATAATAAATGAAGTAATTGTTAATTTATGATACACCTTAGCCTGGTACCTTACCTTGATTGTTGATCAGCTGGGTACACTGTGTGTCAACTCAGTGGCACTCTGCTAAGCCACTGGCCTCGAACTCCTCTCTCGCTACGTTACTTCGAGGAAGTTGTGTTCTAATGGTTAGAGTCTGATTTGTAAAACCAAGGGCTGTGGGTTTGAGTCTCGGGCGGCATGGATTGTTATGCTAGGGGTTGTGAATGCACATAGCACTAGTCAACTAAAATGAATGTAACATGGCAAAGATGAATGCACTTTGGAAGTTGAATGTTAAGGAAATATAATTTTTGCGGAATTTCTGTGTGGTTTAATGTGATATTGTTGTTCATGTTCTTGTTCACGATTAAATGTTCTTTTATTGCTGTAGTTAATTTATAGCATTAACAAAGAAGTCCCCTTGAATTCATTTTTGGGAGTTTAAGACTGATTTAATGTATTTTAGTCCAGTGACTGTATATAAGATTAGTATTGAGTTCAGTAAATTCAGAGGCTGTCATATTTGGAACAAGCATGTTGTGTATTTTCAACAGTTTCTATATGAAAAATAACCTTTATATTGATTAAATGCATTTATTGCATTAAAAAAAAGTGCCATGGATTTTTTTGCACTTTTGAGAAAAAAGTTATACAATTTGATAATAAATCTTTGAAAATCTAAATCTGGATTAGAATTTTTAATGATATTATAACCTAAAAGATGGTATGTGAAAGTTTGAAACAGAGAAAATAGTGGTTTTTAATCTTGCCACTCACTGCAGGTGTGTTTGGTGAGTCAGTGTCAGTGAAGGAGGGAGATTCGTCACTCTACACGCCAGTCTTACTGGAATACAAACAGATGATGTGTTTACAGTGGAGGTTTGGCCCCCATAGGCACCCTCATAGCTCAAATAAATAGAGCAGTCAATAAGAGCTCTATATATGATGATAGATGATCTAACCAGAGATTCAGAAGCCGGTTGAAACTGGACAATCAAACTGGAGATCTAACTGTCAGAAAACATCAGAACTGAACACTCTGGACTTTATGAAGTAACCAGCAGCAAACATAGCTTTAAACAAGATATTCAATGTCAGTGGTGAGTATTATTTTAAACATTGTAATTAGCATCTACTTTAGTGTTCACATGTGCCTAGAAATGGCCATGAATAGCAGCATATCCGTAATGATTATTTAGTCGTAGAACTGTTTCTTTATGACCTCACACAGGTGTTGCAGTAACTATTCTTGCTTGTTCTGCAGTTTTTCCCTTAAAATAACTTAAATCAATTTCAATTCCTGTTGGAAAATCAATAAACTCTACAGACCGATCTTACTGAAATACAGAGAGATGATGAGATACAGTGGAGGTTTGAACATCAAAACTCTCCTATAGCTGAAATCATTAGAAAGGCTAGAAAAATCTCTACATATGATGGACCTGATAAGAGATTCAGACACAATCTACAGCTGGACTATATGACTGGCTCTCTGACCATCAAGATATTGGAATCAGACACTCTGGACTTTATGAAGTGGACATCAGTACCAGCAGCAGCACACACACCATACACAAGACATTCAATGTGACGGTCAGCGGTGAGTAGCTTGTGTTTTTCATGTTTTTGAAACCTACAGTAACAAAAAACTCACCTCCCAAACAATAAAAAACCCAAATATAAATCATTTTTTCTACGCAATGTGCTTCGATGCTGTCAGATATTGTAAATGCAATGGGAACATATCTTTGTTTGTGCTTTGATGCTGTCAAATATTGAAAATGCAATGGGAACATATCTGCCACCGATCTTATATTCTTACTAATATATCATAAGTTAATATAAAGCCACTAGGTATGGTTTTCTGATCTGAATTCTTAACTTCATACATGGAGATGTGGTTTTTAATTTAAATGTAATAAATGTATGTATATTCAATTATTGAGTATTGAATTGTTCTTTTTAATTCTCTTTTTTGCCCACTGAGGTCACACATGTAAAAGAGTCTGCATGAATTTAAGTTTATTTCTAATTAAGTTTGTCTCAAATGAAGTTCAGTGCCCATTTATGTAAACTAAACGTTTATACAGACCTTTATGCATCAAATTTCTCCTCCTTGTCTTCGTGAGAGTTTTATCTAAAATATTTAGTCTATCTATATGCATTTCATTTGATGTGTTTATCACAGGTGAAATGAAGTCAGAGACAGTGAAGGAGGGAGAATCTGTCACTCTGAAGACTGATTTTACTGAAATACAGATTTATGATTTCATAACTGGGGTGTTTGGGGACACTGTCATAGCTGAAATCCCATAAAGTAGCTCAGCTGTCCTATATATATTGACGGTGATGATGAAAAGATTGAGAGACAGGCTGCAGCTTGATAATCAAACTGGATCTCTGACCATAACCAAATGCAAAACCTCAAACTCTGACTCTACGAACTGAAGATTAACAGCAACAGACATACTGTACACCAGAGATTCATTGTTACTGTCAGTGGTGAGTCAGTCTTTTGACTGTTAAAAATATTCTTTTGAATTGGTTAAACATAACTTTTAATTTTTTTTTTAAGTTTCTTTATTAATTGTTTGTTAGTTTCTCAAAGAATTGTGATGCCAGATTGCTGAGATATTTGTAAAGAAAATACCATTATTGTCATTAACATTGTTATAGTTACATTAAAACAGAAACAGATTCATATTTACTAAGTTTTAGCCAAATGCAAGTGTTGATACTCCAAACAAAAAATCCAAACAAATTACTCTCTTTGTCTTCACAGTACCAGGTCCGTCAGACAAAACAGCGATGTGGATAGTTAGTTACTGTTCTGCTGGTGTTTGGAGCTGCAGCTGCTTGTGTGATTTACTATCGCCACAAGATCTCTAAACTAAAAACGTAAAAGTAGATCTTATTACAGCTAATACAAGCAAGGGAAAGACAATGGGCTTTTTTCTGAACTATATGGGAATTTAAAGGTGTAAATATGTTTATATTCCGTGGCCAGTTGCTTAGATTAGTCTTGTAAGCTAGTCAGATCATTTCTTCTTCAAGAATGGTCAAACACAATTCTATGTCAGTTAAATAAGGAAGCTCTGTCTAATTTGAATCTGATAATTAGGACTGATTGTCCCTAACTAATTGTTAGTTGGTCAGAGTAGTTCTCAAGGCACAGTCTTCACTTACCCACCAGTTTTATGCAACTAGGTAGGTTTGCACCAGCCATTCATAAGTTATAACCTAAATTGGATCATAAAGTCCACTGTAGACTCTGCACCATTTGTTTTAAAATAGCTGGTAGGTCCTAAAGTAATGCATAGTCACATGATATGATGTAAATTAATGAATGTTTAAATGCTGTTAATTTCAGTTTATCCTTGATTGTAGCTTCGTTTTCCTCATGTGATTAATGATAAAAAATAAGCTTTCTTTTAAAAATGATACTACTTTATCGTGAATAACATTCAGAAACTGCATTTGAAATTAATAATGATCAATAAAAAAAAATACAGATAAAAAACATAATAAATTACATGTATTTTTTATGATGGATTTTATTTGTAGACACAATACGGAGTGATGCACACAGAAGTGTGCTGTGTAGATTATGCTCTTTGCTGAAAGTAATCAAAGTCACATAATGTTCGCTATCAAAATGTAACAAGTAAAATTTCAGCACTAAATGTCAGCATATTTATACTGTGTATGTGTGAAGTACTAAAGTATTTTTGACTTTAATGTGATTCATTCAGTTTGCCATTTTATTCAAATAATTACTCATGGTTGGATGCATCCATAGTGCATAACTTGGAGTTTAGTGCCCATTTCAGCAAAATGTAATGGTGTAATGCAAGAATATTTTGTAGTGCATAACTTGGAGTTTAGTGCCCCTTTATATCAAAATTAAACTCAATTGTAACTTATGCACAGCTGGTGCAGCCGACCTCTGGCCACAGGTTTCAAACTGTTTCAAACACCAATGTGTGTTTGTGTGTGTGTTTTTGTGTGTCTTTGTGCGTGTGTGTGTGTTTGTGTGTGTGTGTGTGTTTGTTTGTGTGTTTGTTTGTGTGTGTCCTTTATGACTGTTATGTTGAAGCTGGTATGGTCCTAGCTGGTCTTTTGGCTGCATGGTTTTAGAGTGATCTTGGCCATGTTGGGCTAATTATGCTGGAAGACTTTTTTTTTTTTTTTTTTTTTCTCAGGAGGGCACCCAGCTGTCAGAGCAAAGAGATAGAAGAATAGATTCATGAAAAATGTACAGATTATTTTAAGGGGACTTTGGATGCCCATTTTCCACAAGGTGGTATGATTCTTTAGGGTTTTCAAGTAATGTCTGTAACATACTTTGGTTAAAATTGGACTCTGTAAATGGCTTGGAGGTGGTCTTATTCAAATAGATAGTTATCTATGTAGAAACCGGCTGCAGATTGAAGCAGCTCGCTGGATGAAACTTTCAGACTCAGACCGCCCATATAACAGACTGGATGTGCAGCTTTTCCTAGCTGGCAGAAAACAAACAAGCAAACAAACAAACA
The DNA here is from genome assembly GCF_018340385.1 of Cyprinus carpio. NCBI lineage: Eukaryota > Metazoa > Chordata > Actinopteri > Cypriniformes > Cyprinidae > Cyprinus > Cyprinus carpio. The sequence goes on along the minus strand of NC_056618.1, from coordinate 545,161 downwards.
AAAATCATCCAAATGTCCCCTTTAAACAATGAGGAAATGCAGAGCAGGGGCTTCAGGGACATCCAAAGGCTTAGATTATGAATATTCATGAGGTGTCAGATAATGTGTTATTTATATACTATTTTGCTGTGAGTATGAATGTAATTCAGTGTACAGGAGGGTTTATTAATCAGTCACTCAGTTTGTGTATTTCTCTGTTTCTGTGCAGATGAAGTGAATTCACTATCTGTGACTGAAGGAGTTGCCGTGACTCTAATAGCTGATGCTGAACTACAGACAAATGATCAGATCCTGTGGACATTGGAGATAAAAAAAGTCTCCTATAGCTGAAATCAGAGGTGGAGCTATCTCTACATATGATGGACCTGATGGGAGTTTCAGAGATAGATTGATGTTGGACAAGACAACTGGATCTTTGACCATCACAAAACACCCAGAAACACAGATGCTGGATATTATAAACTAAAGATCGTTCAAAAAAAGAAAAAACATCATTCAAGGGGTTCCGTGTTACTGTCTTTGGTGAGTGACTTCGATCTTTCAGTGTGATAATGATTTTATTTTAGATCAGCACCAGGGTTGGCGATAACACATTACAAGTAACACAAGTTACATAATCAGATTAGTTTTTTCAAGTAACTAGTAAAGTAATGCATTACTTTTTAATTTGCAAGGAAAACACCAGTTACTTTATTTCCCTCTTATTGACTGACAGCTCTCCTGTCTTCATGTTGAGAGAAATCATAAGTGCAGAGGCATTGCGTACGCTGTGTAAATATGATGATTACTGTAGTTTTAGACTAAATGCGAACATGCATTTACTCATCTTACTTGCACAAAACAGGTTCAGCATGATTCCTCAAAATGAATAAAAGTGAAAAGCAAACTCAGAATATTCACAAACCTGCAATAATTAAAATGTTAAATAACAAGAATCCTTTATGTATTTAATCCCATTTTATTAACCATTGTCTTGCTGCTGGCCTTCAGTGGTCCGCAATTCAACCATAGTACAGCTAATTAAGCAAAAATTACTTAAACATCAATTTAGTGTTTTATTTATTTTTGTGATGATTGTGGGAAAAAAATGTTGAACTTCTTGCTAAACCAAATGCAGCACATAATACACAATATTCCATTTGGAACACAGCAGATGAGCACAGGGCTGGCAAACCCTCAGTTCTGGAGAGCCACAGCCCTGCAGAGTTCAGCTCCAACTCTAATCACATACACCTATACAAGCTAATCAAGGTCTGTAAGTGTTAGAAGCTACAGGCTGGTGAGGTTTTATGAAGTGAAGCTGATGTTTGCACCATCCCCTGTACTAGCAGATTAATCATGTGATTGCTGTGTCTCTGTATTTGTAAAATAGTTATATTATTGTGTTAAACATATGTATGTCTCATGTGTGTTCTTTCAGATCCAACTGTATTAAATGCCAAGTATAGCAGAGGAAAGGTGTTTTGTCTTCTGTGCATTTCAGTAGAGATCCTTCCACTGTCCTTACTGTAGACATTGTCAAAGATTTTATACAACAGTTACGGTATGGACTATTTTTACAGGACTGTGATGAAACATTTCAACGGTCAAGTTTTTAAAATATTTTAATTTGAAAAAAAAAAATACCTTTAAATTTTTTTTTTTAAAGGTACATTTGTCAGTACATGATTCAAAAACACATCTGTAATGCATTAATAATATTTTCAGTATTTTTCAACACTATCATACATAAACTGTATTGTGTTAGTTACAACATATGTTGGTTTTGTTAAAACTAGCCTAAAGAAAGCATTATGTTACTGTTGTTCATAATAGAGTTATATTTGGGAGGAGGATTGCTTCACAGTCATTTGTGTTTTACATTTGACTTTTGCTTAATTAAAAAGCACACGCACATATGCACATGATGGTTTGAGTCTTTTGGTCTGAGATTTATTTGATGGAGTTTGCCATTGGGATATCAATTAAGGGATATAAAAAGGCTCTTTTTAAATGTTTTCAGAAAAGTAATTTTAGTGTTGGAGCTCAAAAATACAGTCACATGATAAACTCCTCAAACATGTTTAATTCTTTGATAATCTGAGAAAGTGTCGGGCACCAGCAATAGCAAGGGTCATGTGTTTGATTTCCAGGAAAAGCAAGAACTGGTAAAAAATGTGAATATTGTGTACATTGGCCATACAGTGTATTAGTCACATAAATGAGATTTGATAAAAGCATCCCCAAATACATAAATGTAAATGTAATGTCATCCGTTAATGTAAAGTATCAATACAGACACTTTTTAATACCTTAGGGCTATTAGCGCCTAATTTTTATGAATGTTTTAATGAAGGTCATTTCTGTTTTATAGCTAAAGTATTGACTGTAAGAAGACTGGCCAGCAAAACTTGGTATGTTCATAGTTGGATATTTACTATTAAAGCTGGAATCTTGGAGTATGTTTGTCAGTTTGTTTTTTTTTTTTTTTTTTTCTTTAATATTTTCTTTCTTTCCTTAAGGCCATAACATCGCATAGTACTTAATGAGTACCTTCACGATTCAGTGAGTATAAGCGAGGCCAACAGTCATAACGACCTCGTTATAAATTCATATGATCCTTAGGTGATCCTCACCATCTCGCACCCTTATATGCGCACAGAATTAAGTGGGACAGTGTGCAATTTTAGAAGCTACGTACATATCAGATACGGTGGCGACGTATCCGCCGGGAAGTGTTACGCGAACCACCGGTTGTCGGGACGCCCGTAGGAAGGTTCGTATTAGACGAAGCATGATATCGATGCGATTAACAGGTGCTACGCAGGGCAGAGATAGCTTTAGGACTGGAACGAATTGAACAGTTATAGTAAGTTTTCAAAGTCTACTAGAATATGTAGCACGGAAGCTTGGTAAAACAGAGCACGGGTTTTCTCAATTCCTCTATAATCTCATCTCGAGCACGCAACCTTTAGACGTTATGGTAGGAGTTTTAGGAGTAGAGATCCACGTGAGCTGGGTGCATAAGGTCAAACTGCTAGTCCCACTCTAAAGCTGCCATTTTTATTCTTATACGGCTGTAGTTTTCCGAGCATAAATACTTGGACCTATCTGTTAAATGGTCACTTTCGCCTGCTATCACAGTCACAGCGCATGTGGCGGGATCAGACGTTCCCATAGCGGAAAGGCCGCAACTGGCGTCTGGCTAGTATGTGCGGCTAGCTACTCGCTTGTACTATCCACGCGCCGCATCAACTAAAAGGCATGACTCTTGACACTGTGATTCTATTTTGCATGCGCCTGCTTTCTTCTATACATTCTGTTCATTCTATATCAGCAATCTGTACTCAAGAAGGCAAAGAGCTTAATGTGTATATGGTCAATACGAATGTCGGTCGTAGTACTTAGACACTGGAATCTGAAACCTTAGTTGGAACCGGCATAGTGCATTACGGAACGTTTCGCGAGTGTACGATAAGAGTCTTATTCGACTACAAGTATGGTCCCTAACGCACTTAGGTCACATTTTCGCGCTCGTAATCGCAGCTATGATGTACCCTGAGTGCTTGAAGCATCATACAGTCGCTACTAAGCGAACTCGGAAGTATTTAGCGGTGTCGACAGGTCGGTTGTCATCACAAAAAAATACTCTAGATCTCATAATGTCCCAAGATAGACTAGCGTCGCTTTAGGCCGATAATCAGAGATAAGTGGATAGCCTAACTACGGCAATCGGCGATCCTCGCCACATGCAGACGTCAAGACGCTTAAAGAGTAATAAGCTCGTCCTGAGAATCACGGGCACACGATATGATGACTACCAATAGTATACAGCTATAGTATCATGCTACCAGCGCGTTCCTGAGCGGATGGTATTCAGCTCTCCAACCGTGTTTGACGATAGATCGTCTTTTTTTACGAAATATCAGAGGTGGTGAACGGTAAACGGTGGTTCGAATATCAGCACATCATAGGACTTTCAGCATGGTTTAACTTCATCTGACGGAGATGGACGGGTCCATTAGATCACTCGAAGATAACAGCAGGTTTGCGATTGATACTATTCATAGGAGTCTCTAGTGGACGATAACCGTCAGGTCTAAAGATTCCAATACGCGATATCTTGCTATACGTGCTAGAAGCTGTTAGCATGAATTTTGTAATGTTTCTTTTTATCGAAAGTGATAGCTGTACTTTGCACGCCCAAGAGTATGCGTTTCAAAGATCACTGCCGAGTGATATGAATTTACCTTTAGGCTAAACGCGGATGTGCTAGATGTACAATGGCACAGATTCAATTTTTATGGATTTTGCTCATGTTGGATTATTAGATGGCGAGTTCATGGAAAGGCCCTTAAAATCATAATGCTATTGATTTGGAAATACCAACTGGGTAAAGAAGCTGATGGTCAGGCAAAGCGCAGAGAAAGTATTTCATGGGTAGAGCTGTTTCAATATGCCTCAAACACTGAAGAAAACCATG
>NC_056618.1:530924-540668 GCF_018340385.1 Cyprinus carpio | reverse complement strand
GGTTGTGCTTGAAAATGTGTGTGCACGTGTAAGTGTGCATGGTTGTGCTTGCAAGTTTTTTCTTTTATGCATCCCCGTAAATTATCCATAGGCTTTTCACTCAAAGAGTAACACTGAAGACCAATTATTAGACGATGTACTGTACACATGCTACTGCCAAAAATTTACAAAAAAACAGATAATAAACACATATTAAAATCTATTCCACAAAAAAAAAAATAAAAAATATAATACATTTGATACTGTTCACAAACTGTATTTTAATGCAGAAAATTCTCAATAAAACTGTTTTCGCTGTTATATTTTTCTGTTTCTGTAAGACAGCGGGATGAATATGAAATAGTGACTGAAAGCGGCCCATTAAGACTACCAAACCTAACCGGCTCTCAAGAAATTCTGATTCATAATCACGATGTCGTCTAGCGAAACCAAATACATATAAGATAAGGAGCAATGGCTTAACTGAAAGCACTGTTCTATATTTGCATGTAAAACAGAGTTAAAGCGACAGAATATCTTATTTAACTGAAAGCACTGTTCCTCTCAGGCGCGAGCTGAACAGATCAGACGAAGAGAGAGGTGTGCGCGCGCTGGGAAAAGAGACTCCTGCGCTCAAAGTACTACTGGCGAGTCTCGAGATCAAAAGGTTTTTGGCAAGAAGTCGCTAGATTTGTCATGTTGGAGGGGTTTTTTATTTTTTTTTTTTTTGAAAAGTAGTCGCCAAAATCTATTCAGATTAAATGTGTGCGATATTTTGCAATCCAGTATGATATGACTGTTGTGTACTGTTATGTGATCTAGAAGGAACAAGCATCATTAGGATTCTGTAGGTTGAGCTCACAGTGCTATAAAGCCTTTTAGCTGCTGGTCCCAAATACCCACCAGATGACGCCATTCGTCTGTTAAAATGCAAACAATACCACCGATGATAAAGGAAGAAAGGTTTTAGTTAAGTATTGCCTATCACAGATTTTACCATGGGCATTATTTGACTGAAATTTGCATAATGTTGCTGTCTGTTTGTTTGTTTTCAGAATATTTTTAGACTTGCTTGCTTGTTTTCTTAAAACCTTTTTTTTTTTACTTTGAAAAAAAAGTGCCTTAAATTTTGATCCATATGAACAATATTTTATTTTCTGAAAGAATAAACTTAAAAGATATTTAAATATGCATGTAATTAATGTCATTAACATAGATCTGACTCACTCATAATGGCTGGTATTTGTCTGTTTGTTTGTCACTAAAATGATTTTAGAATTTGTCATGAACATTAGGCTAAATGTAAAAAAAAAAATCCCATTTATAGTAATCATTGTTTCTGTTAATTCGAGTTCAAAACTCTATTGAAACTCTGAAACACGAAACTTTCACTTTTCCTTTAATCAACTCAGTCCTAAACACAGTGTCAAATCAACTGTAATTTATTTCGGAAAGTGGAGATATCTTGCTATTGAGGTTGTGTTACACACACCAGATGTCGCTCTAGAGCCACATGTGTGCTGCTTGTACACTCAGAAATAAAGGCAGAAGCTGTCACTGGGGCAAAGTCACACTTTTGTACCTAAAGAGTCCATATGGGTACCTTAAAGGTACATATATTAGTACCTAAAGTGTACATATTAGTACCTAAAAGGTACAAACGTGTACCTTTTTAAAAAGGTACCGTCCCAGTGACAACTTCTGTACCTTTATTTCTGAGAGTCAAACTTTATAAATTTATATATCAGGCAATTAATTTTTCCCCTTCTTTTATTTTTGCATTATTGCAAATTTTGTATACTTTCCCAACATTTCAAAATAAGATTATTAGCTTATCAAGTAATTTGTGGAAATATGATTCTTTCTTCTAGAGGTCAAATCATGTTGGCCTCTACTGGTTTAATTTCTGAGAGACTTTAAATCTGCTTTCTTGTCATTCCAACACAAAACAGTGAAAAAACAATGTGGTAGGTATGCGTGGAATTATATTGTACAGATTATGAAAATGAAAGGAATAAGGAATCCAAGACATGTCATAAAAAAAATCTGTTGGCAAGAAAACAAGGTATTAAAGATGAAGTTGCACTGTATAAAAAGCAACAAGATTATATTTGAGAATACACTAAGCAATTAATGAGTTTTATTTATGTGTTTAGTTATAATTGTTAGTATTTATGTATCTAGATTAATGCTTCGTTGGTTACGTATTGCTATGATTCTTTTTCTTCGAGGTCAAATCATGTTGCTCTACTGGTTCTGAGAGACTTTAAATCCTGCTTTCTTGTCATTCCAACACAAAACAGTGAAAAAAACAATATGGTAGGTATGCATGGAATTATATTGTACAGATTATGAAAATAGAAAGGAATAAAGTCAAGACATGTCATAAAAAAAAAATCTGTTGGCAAGAAAACAAGGTATTAAAGATGAAGTATTTTGCACTGTATAAAAGCAACAAGATTATATTTGAGAATATAATTAAGCAATTAATGAGTTTTATTTATGTGTTTAGTGTTAGTATTTATGTATCTAGATTATGTAATTATTATGTGTGTGTGTGTGTGTGTGTGTGTGTGTTTAGTAAGTGATTCTTCTCGTTGCTGTTTCCTGCGACCGTAGTTCAGTTGGTGGCGGTAGTGCACCTAAATGCTGGTATGCCAACCACCAATAAACAAAAGAAGAAAGGTCGAAGAGGTCCCCCCCCCTTTTTTTTAATAAAATTTCATAGCTTCTATATTATTGTATACAAATTAATAAATTGAATTTTTATGAATCAATTAATTAGATATGTTTTTGATTAAACCATATTTATTTTTTATTTTATTTATTTTACTTTTAATTGGCCTAAATTGCAGTTAAATTAAACAAGTTTCATGAATTTAATTAATTGTTTTTCATATGATCATCCAGAAAGATTAAAACTGAATAAATAAATAAATAAATAAATATATAAATAAATAAATAAATAAATAAATAAATAAATAAACTGAATCCAGAAAAATAAAAATAAAAATAAAACTTAGAGCTATAATTTAATACTAATCAACAGGGCATATTATATTGGGCCTATTTTAAAAAAATAATAATTAAATGGTGCTCACTCATTTTTTTGTGACGGACCCAAGAAGGACCATGCACAGTCACTTTCCACACAGGCACACTTCATGTTTGGTTGAAATAACCCTTAAGCATGTAAATGTATAATTTCCTTCAGTTTAATTGAAATGTGTAGTTTAAAAATATTCTAAAGTTTAGAATTACACAGCCTTGTGTTGTGTAGACAATTAATTGTGAAAATTGCCCCTAAAGCATCACCTAGTGTCCAACCTACTCCTAATACTATTATAACCGGTTTAAACGTGAACAAGGGATCTACAATATTTAAGAAATCTTTAATTTATAATGTGTTCATGTAAAATCTAAAAGATTGGATACAACTATGGGACACGGTTGTGCAGCAGCGAGCATCATAACATTGAAAGGAACCTCAAGGTTGTAAATGTGTGAAATTGTATAGGGCCCCGTTCTGTATTTTGCCTGAGGCCCCCAAATCACTAAATCCTCCCCTGACAGAGCCCTAAGCTAATGCTGGTTATGCACTTTAACACTTTAGCTCTGATTTTTCTCTCACTTGCTGACAGTTTTTGTAGAAATATCACAGCAAAATGCCCAATATCGGAGGAGACAGATCAGTAGACTTTGATGCTTAACAACCGCATAATGTGTTGTGTAGTCAAAGATGCAATCTGAGAGAAAGGGCAGATTTCATTGCTGATGCCTGAAATATTATTTATTAAATATTAAATAAATACATATTTTAATATTTATGAAATATTTCGCCGATGCCAAAATATTTAGCATGTTAAATATCTGGACCGGTCAGCAACTCAAGCGTTTTGATTGGAATTACTCAGCTGATGAGATGTGGTTTTAGAGCATTCAGGAAGGCCAGTAATGTCATTATTGTTCCAATGGTGAAGATTTGATACTATGCAGCAGCAGCAGCCTATGCACACTTTTCAGTAAGTTGTATTTCTTAAGGGTCGAGGTCTGTCTGTTGACATGTTCTGTTTGACCCTCCAGTTAGATGTGTAACTACACCTTACGTTGCCAAATGCACCTTGACGTCATTCATTTATAGTTTTTATTGTAGCTGTAAATGTACAAATCACTGTTGTTTTTTTTTTTTTTGGAAACTCATAAATTAGATTTGAGGTTTTTGTGTTCGACCTGGGTCTGAAGGATTACAGGAAGTAAAGCACATTGCATTTATGAAATCAGTTTCATGCCCCCCTTTTTTTTTTAACAAGGGGGCGTTACAAAGACAAAATGGCAGTAACATCTAAGAAAAGGGGTGTTTTACATTTGCACTTTGCTTGATTTTATTTTTTATATCTTTGAGCAAACTCATCTCCTCACAGAACAATAACAGTCTTAACAGGCTACTATTCTGAGAAAAGTTTTTGTTACTTTCCGTTTGTACTGTAGCCTGGTATTCTACTAAAAAAAGTATGTTTTGCGGTATTCTATTTTCTTCTATTTACTCATGAAAACGGAATGAAAAATAAAAGAAAGGATCCATAACCACAACACAAGTCATACATGTCATTTTGAGAGTTGTTTGGGGGGGAAAAAGGGAAAAAAAAAAAGTGGTGCTATAAACAATAACTCCTGCTAATCTTGTTATAGCTGTCAAACATCAACATTTATTATCTCAGTATTTGTATTTTAGTTCATATTGCATAAAGTATGTGATCTTTTCATATTTCACAGTAATATCAATGTTTGTTAGCAGATCTTTTTTTGGTCAAACATCAACATTTATTATCTCAGTATTTGAGTAAACTGTTTTTTTTTTTTGTAAAGCAGAAGTCAAACTGTGAACATCATACAGACGGAATGGAAAAGAAAACACACCCTTAAAACCACAAGCTAATGACGCATCAAGACAAGCTTAATGCACAAACTGACATCAACCACAGGTGTCCACAGTAATAGGCACAAGCTCCCTGCCAGACCACTTTGTACAGAAATAACTTATTCCAGGACCACAGCAGGTTTCATTTTGGCTCACAAAAGCGAAGTTTGTTAGTGGGGCCAGAGCCTCAAACTGCCAAGGGCCTCTAAAGCATGCTGAACTCCAGGATCCTTGGCACATCAGATCACTGCCATATATTGAGAAGCACTGGTTAAAACAATGAGGAAATGTGGTTTCCATATTGTTTTAGCCAGTGGTTCTTGAACCACAGTCTGGCATCCTAAGCTCTGGCCATGAACTGTAAGGCAGACAGGTGTTTACTGCCCTATTCACTGAGCCGCAGGATAGGCCTGGTCACTTGACAAAATGCACCCAGGGGAACAACCTTTCTGTCAACAAGAGAGCAGTTTTAAGATCTCCTGTGGTTTTCAACATTTTGCCAATTTTTATTTGCATTTGTTGCTAATGGAGTGCTAATTTAATCTAACCAATCCCAAAACTCAATCATAGACTCAGAAACTGTGGGTGTTGCAGAACTTCCGAAAATGATCACTCAGGCTCGATCATCTTCTAGTGATCTACACTCCTGCATACACCACATCCTCCTCCTCTTTAACATTCTGTAAAAAAAAAGATTGAATAAAATCTTCTGAATTAAAATGTTTGATACCAGTTTGTGGTATCAAGCAGCATAATGGACTGTTTTCGCATTACAGCTGCAAAACAAATAGTTGGACAGTGTTGCAGACTTGTCAAGCTAGTTTAACTTTTAACAAAAAAAAAAAAAATAAAAAAAAAATTATGTTTCTGTCTCACTCTTAAACATGTTCTCATGCAGTATGTTGCATTTGTCACTTTCATAATTCCTGTAGACTTTGGTTTTCTTTGTGAAACCAACAGTGTAACATTGGAATTTCTTGAAAAATATATGTTTTTACTCACTTTTTTTTAAAATGTAAAATTCTTGTATAGTGTCAATGGTAATGTTTGAGAGATCCTGGACTCTCTCTAGGGTTTTTTCAGTTGCTTTAAAAACATACTCCAGCAGAAATGACCTACAGCAGTAATCATTTGTTTTCATGGTTCGTCACATACAAGCACAGTGCATCTCACATAAATCTGCAGTGACATAAAAACATACAAAATAGGAATAAATGATTTTTACCTGCTTCTGTGCTTTTCTTTTTGTAGTGAATGTTGTATCAGCATAATTGATCTCCTCTTCACAAGCCTGAACTGTTTCAATGAAAACAGATGCATTAAAAGAGAACTCAATCCTAACTAGAGTTATTTTCCTTAATAACTGAAATATGCTGAGGAAAGTATTTTTTACGCGAGGTAAGTTTAGATCATAATGTGTAGAGAAAGTTGTTTTATAATTGATTTTGATGCAGTTTGAGAAATGATGAATACATTTTTTTTTTTTATGACTGAGATGATTAAAGGGCTTTGTTAAGTATAATTTTATAGATATGAAAAAAATTCTGAATATGACTGTAATTTATACCAAAATCAAACAATTACAACTATTAATTACAATTAAAATCAAAAGCAAAAACTTACCTTCTTGTACTCTTGATCAGTTTTTCTGTGCTTTTCCTGCAGATGTAGAAAGCACCCGATTGCAACTACAATCAACAGAGATCCAACAACAACAGCAGAAACCAGCACTATCAGATAGCCAGAGAATGGAGGAACTGAAGGAGGCTGTATTAAGTCTAGAGAGACCATAATGTCAATCTATATATATATAAAAAAAATAAAAAACACATATATCAGCTCTGCTGTACCTGAACATGTGTGACAGTGCTGTGTGATGTCCAGATGTTGAGTCTGGTTGCTGATGGGATTGTTGAGCACACAGCTGTAGCTGTTGTTATCCTGATATTCCACCTCCAGAGGTAGAGAGAGACTGATGCTGAGATCAGACACACTGATGCTGGACAATAAACTGTTTCCTTTGTACCAGGAGAGAGTCACATGACCCACATTCACCACTGAACACAACAATGAACAATTCTGCTGTGATGATGATGATGATGAAGATGAACAGTTTGTTATAGAGTTACTGCTGATGACAGGAACAGACAGACGAGCTGAAAAAGATTTGTATTATTCATACTAGCTGTTGATTGAGAATTTGTGATGTCATTCAGCAATTATGTCTATTGTGGTTTTAGAATTGTAAAAATTGTGCTGTTTGAGATGCCAACATAATAAAAGTTAATAACAATGCAAGTTCAGAAGGTTGAGAAGTCAAAAATAAGTGTGTATCTCAAGTTTTACAATTCCAGTATTGAAAAATCAAATAATCATGATGCATCTAAGTTGAAGCTATAACAAAAGAAAAGAAAAAGAAACCAATATTTAACTCACCATAGACAGTGAGACTGATACTCTTTCTCACACTGTTGATCTGTAGTTGATAGAGTCCAGTGTGTTCAGTTCTGGTGTTTGTGATGATCAGAGATCCAGTTTGATGATCCACCTTCAGTCTGTCTCTGAATCTCCCATCAAGAACATTATCATATACAGTGATGCTGCCACCCATTACATTAATTTCAGCTATTAAAGTGTTTTCAGATCCAAACCTCCAAAGAATCACATCATCATCCATCATTTCAGTAAAACCAGAGTGTAGAGTGACTGAATCTCCCTCCAGCACTGACACTGACTTCACTTCATCTGTATCAGCAAACACTGGAGAACAAAGAACTGGTCACATATTAAGGCTAATTGCCTTTATTTACTCAAGATCACTGGTTTGTAGTAATTATAAAGTGTAGATGACAAACAGAGAACAGCAGCACAGACACAAAACATGTGACAACACATCAACTGACATATAAGATTATATGTGAGCCAATAAATGAAATTAATAATAATGAATGAAGTTGCATGATTTAGTGTAGTTTAGAGCTTTATTAATTCCCTTGGGGCAATTCATTTAGACTGTGGTGGTGCTTCACATTTACAAACAACACTTAATACAAATACACACAGCCCTACCAGACGCCGCATGAGCAGCGCCCTTCAGAAGATGACTAAATTGAGCTAAACTGAAAATGAGAAATGAACACTAGAGAAAGATATGTGTCAAGTGTGGTTTTGGAAAATGAACGAATTAATCAGTTATAATATGCCTACTGAATTTAAGACTACTTTTACATGTGTAATAAGAGCAAGTGAAAATCCACTTTGTATAAAAAAGCAACAAAATCCTTTTTTTTTTTTTTTTACAAAAAAAAAGAAAAAAGTATAACTTACCAACAGGTTGCAAGCAGAACAAAATGACAGCATAAAACATTTCATTTGACATTTTTAATATCCACTCTGCGATTATAACACTGAAATTCCTGACAACAGACTGTTTTGACTTGATAGAAATGTGATACTAACTAGTGTGATACTAGTGTGTGTGTGTGTGTGTGGATCCTCCCCCAAAGCGACTGGAACACCCTTTGGTCAGTGCAGTCCAGCTGTGCTCACATATACTATAGTGTCACAATTATATTCACTTCTGGCTTTTAAGACAGTTTTTAGTGGCAGAAACCATGTAGTTTATAAATTTGCTGTGTTCTTATTTGTTAATTTATGTTCATATAAGAATGTATAATCTTATGCTGCTTCAGCGTTTTTAAGAAGCGGAAATGTTCAAGAACAAGAGGAACTGCTATGTGTATAAGCAAGTGCAGCAAGATTTCAAAGTAGTAAATTAACAGAAAACAGGCAGTCAGTATAGAAGATATTTTAGAAATTTCTTTAAATTTTTTTAAAAGATTTTTTATATAATAAAATAGATGTCAAAAACTGAATCTCAAGACCATGCTCTTTCTAATGATATTCAAACATTAAATAAAAGATAATTTTATTAACACAGATCTCGGTCATCAGTGCTCCCCTGCGTGTTAACAGCTTAAACACTAGTTTGTTTACTGTGAAGTGAAAGGAATTCTTTGCTGATTTGCGAATCTTCACAGGGCTTCCAACCCACACATTTTTTTCACATTCAGTGAGCTGAGTCTCACGCAACTGACATTGTTCTTACACACTCAAGCCAAACGTCTATTTTCTCATGCAGTGAAGCACCCTTGTTAATTAATATACAAATCAACTGATCCCGTCCTATCTTGTTTCCACCAAAGTTTTCTCAGTCCTCCAGAAGTGTTCACGGCCGTGGGAAGAAAAAGCACAACAGACACAAAATCTGAGTATACCTTCACTTCACCTTCACAAAAATTTAAATGCTTTTCATTACATTGTTCACATCTTTGGTTTCTAAAAATACCTCATTATCCCCAACTGGATATGCTGTAACTTATGGAGACCCTACTTAGTGACAGTGTCAGATCTGGGCCAATATAACTTCAACCCCCTAATGCCTTGGATGTCTGCTGGGTTGACTGGACTTACTACAGCTCTCAGGCTTATAATGTCAGGTGGACTTCTAGAGGTGGTCCAATTTTCAGAAGCTCGTCTCCATTTGTGCTGCACTAATCTCAATTTTTAGCTTGTGTTATTAATAATTTAATGTGTAAAATCAAGCTAATCTTAACAAATTAACTTTTAAAGTCTATATCAGTGCTAGACCCATGCAGTAACTCGAGTCAACTACTAGAACAACAACATTATCAGTAATGTCAAAATCACACAAAAAATAAATCTTCTGATAAATCTAAACCACATCATAATCTCTCCGTTCCATGCTGTATCAGAATGAGGTCAGTAAACGTCCTAGAGCCTAAGCTCAGCAAAGCTCAAAGAGCAACGCCATCCGAGTCACAAAG
>NC_056618.1:530525-530654 GCF_018340385.1 Cyprinus carpio | reverse complement strand
CGGGAAGCGACCTAAGAGATTGACAGTTAACAATGAGAGAGAGAGCGAGGGAGAGAGAGAGCCAGAGCGAACACAGGCACATTTATGGACGTAACACTCCCACCCTTAAGAACAAACTCGTTTGGTAAA
>NC_056618.1:529337-529897 GCF_018340385.1 Cyprinus carpio | reverse complement strand
CAAACAGTCGTTCAAACACTGTTCTTAACAGGCCAATGTGTTCTGTCCAACTCAACGAATACAATACCAGATCATCGAGATACGTGTCGCAATTTGGTACATCATGTAAAACGATATCAACGAGGCGCTGGAATGTTGCTGGGGCATTTCTAAGCCCGAAAGCCATCGCCGTATACTGGAGGAAGTTATCTGGGGTTACAAAGGCTGAAATCTCCGAAGCTTGTTGGGTAAGTGGAACTTGCCAATATCCTTTCAGCATATCAAGCTTTGTAACGAAACGTGCAGAACCGATGTTATCTATACAATCCTCCACTCGAGGTAACGGGTAACTGTCTGGTACAGTCACAGCATTTACCTTACGGTAATCAGTGCAGAATCTGAAAGTGCCATCAGGTTTGGGAACAAGCAGGCACGGTGAGCTCCAAGGAATGCAACTGGGATTGGCTAAATCATTTTCCAGCAAATACGCTACCTCTTGACGCATAACAGACCTTTTTTCAGAGTTTACACGATAAGAGTGTTGCTTAATAGGACGAGCTCCATTCACCTTAATATCATGT
>NC_056618.1:529086-529192 GCF_018340385.1 Cyprinus carpio | reverse complement strand
GCGAAGCACCACACCATCTGTGTCCACACCCAAGATACTAGGTGATGGCGCCAAATCCACAGCTATCGCCACAGAAGAGACCGCGGGCCCTGCAGTCTGTTCCACA
>NC_056618.1:401682-528230 GCF_018340385.1 Cyprinus carpio | reverse complement strand
CTTCTGCAGCTGGGATTATTTAACTTGTTAAGGCGGGGCCTCTCTGTGGTTTATACGCGCTGCGCCCGTGTCATTTATAATGTATTATTAACCTAGTTTATTTAGCATCAAAACCACACTGATGTATGTGCATAACAATGAATATGTATTTTAAATGATAATAATAATGCATAGAATAATACAACGAATTCACGACAATGTTTTTCATTCAACCTACCCATAAAAGTTATAGTGAACAAGCTCTTAAAATTCATACAGAAAAAGAATAAGAGATTATTTAACTGTAAAGGGTTCACATTTATTTGTGTATACGCAAAATATAGAAAGCAAACCATGCGGTTTCAGCCCTCTCGGTTTTCCTTAAACTCTTGGCACAGTCACAAAAATAAAACAAAACGTTTACTTGTTGCGTATTTTTTTTATTTATTTTTTTTCTTCTACCCCGACAAAAAATACGTAGGTCTATAAAAACATGATAACGGATTTACAGTTCAGATACAGGTTCCACAAAGCAGAAATTGTTATTGTTGAATTCTGAATAACTTAATTCCATACACAAAAAATAAAGTAACTGTTTATTTGTGTCTGCAGTTGTGTTTGGTAATACAGGCGAAGAGAAGTCCATGTCAGTGATGGAGGGAGAAAATATTACTCTACCTTCTGATGTTAAACAACCAAATGAAACCAAGCGGTGGTACTTTAATGACATTCTCATAGCTCTGATCAATGGAGAGTCCAGTAAGAGCTGTCTGTATGATGGTCCTGATGGGAGATTCAGAGACAGACTGAAGGTGGACTATAAGACTGGATCTCTGACCATTACAGACATCACAACTGAACACGCTGGACGTTATGAAGCAGAGATCATCAGAGGCAACAGCACAGGAAAAATTTTAACTTTGAACAGAAAGAGCAACTGTGACAGCACAAACATCAACAATAAAAGAAGCAACAATAGCAACACCATAAAAACATTCAATGTGCATGTCAATGGTGAGTCACTTGAAGTTAATCACTCTTTTCCTTTGTGTACTAATTGAACAGTAATGTTCAGACATGTTTTCTCACTTTTGTATATTAGTGTATCTACATTACTGTATGTGTCAAAGGACATTTACTGCTTGTTTTACATCTTCACTTTGGACCTTTAATGGTGTCAATGCTTTAGAATATATAGGCCTACATTAGAAAATATAATCAAACACATGACCATAAGACACACAGTCAGATTTACTCACAGTAATGACTGTCTCCAGCTGTTCCAGATCCTGGTCTGCCTCCAGCTGTTCCAGATCCTGGTCTGCCTCCAGCTGTTCTAGATCCTGGTCTGCCTCCAGCTGTTCCAGATCCAGGTCTGTCTCCTTGTTGGTGTTCTGCTGGTGGCTGCAGCTCTGTTCCAGGTCCAGGTCTGTCTCCAGCTGCTGTAGCAGGAATTGTTTTTGGTGTTCTGCTGGTGGCTGCAGCTGTTGTTGGTGTGATTTACTATCGCCGCAGGAGCTCCAGAAATGGTGAGTATTACACGCAGATACAATAGAGAGAGGAAAATATAGTCTGTATTGTGCAAAATTAGTTTTGATTGTGTGTGAGTGGTGATTTTTAAAAGCAGGCAGGAAGAACAATGAAGAGGTTCTGTAGAATTTTGCCATTAATAATCCAATTCATTTTTGTACTCACAGGTTCTCATTTCCAAACATGAATTTTGCCATTAATAATCAAACTCAATTTTCCACACAAATCTCATCTCATGATTGAGCCTAGAGCCCCAGGATCAAGGCCGTCTGGGACAGATGAGAGGAATCCACATCTCCGAGACGCTTGGAAGATTCTGTCTGGGGTTCATTAGAGAAAGGTCATGTTCACTAAGAGTGACTCTCTACGGTGATGTAACTCTGCAAAAACACACACATGTGCGGTTTAACTTGATGAAATGATTCGCTGGTCTTAGAAATGTTAAACCAGGTTTCACTGCAAGCATATATAATAAGTCAAGGTTATTCTGAAGAAGGTTATAGTGCAGAGCTGTGTAAGAAGTGCTGTGACTGTACATTATCCCTGAAATGTACGTCTTGTTTGAACTTGTTCGTTCATGTAGGACGGGGGGTTTTGTCTAACGGATGTGGTTCCAGATCCCGGCTTGGTTCCAACTGGAACACAAGATATAATGACAACGGTAACCTTGTTTTACCATTTCTAGTTTAAAGTGTGCCGCGTGTCAAAAACACTGGAGCTGTAGACACTACTTGCGCTCACAGTCGTTTATGTTAGTGATCGTTCAGCGCTAAATCCTCTAATATTTTTATCTAGAGTCAAAAGCAATTCATACAAGCCTTTCTGGCTCCATGTGTCTCTTCAGCTGAAGATGGAGAGCTCTAAAAGTGCTCCAGACGACATGGATTTTTTTTACTTTGTTTTTACAACAGTGGCTGAAACATGCAAGCATCAAATAAATTTTAATAATAATAATAATAATAATAATAATAACAATAAATAAATGTTAGGGATTACTTGAGGGTGAGTAAATGACATTTATAATTTTGGGGTGAATTATCCCTGTTTCTGCTCTTGATGAGGACGTTTTGATAATTTTTAGTAGATTCAAACTAGATTCAAGTAGAAACTCCAATATATTTTCTCAGTCACATGGCCTTCTGCCATCGGTATCTAGATGTAAAAATAATAATAGCCTGATAAAACCACTGATCTGACCTTTTAATATTCATATCCAGTTGGGCTCAACTGGTCAATTTTTTTTAAGTAAAAAAAAAAAAGTACAAATTTTCTCGGACACCACCGCTTTGGGTCTCAGGGCCCTATCCTCATCTTTGACTATTTTGACCACTATTTAGAATTATTATTATTATTATTATTTTTTTTATAAACAAAGTACTGCTGCTGCCCAGATGGAAATTTGTAACTATATAAAAAATACTATCTGAATCTCTGCTGGGCAGAGCGTTTAATTTTATTATTTTATTTAATTTTTTATTTTTTTTGTGGCAAGTCGCATGATCTCCATCTTTCTGAATGTATAAGAAAATCATTAATTTTACATTGTAAAAATAAATAAATTATGAATCGCAACATTGTTTTTAAGTAAGGGATAGTTTACATTCATTGTTTTCATTAAATTAAGGGTTTTGTAACACCCTGTAAATCAGCAAAATATATATTTCTGCTTGTATAAGGCACTAAAAATTCTGATTTAATTATCTTATGGATGCAGCTTATAATCTTGGCTTTTACAGTAAGTCTTCTTTGGGTTAGTTGAATGCTTGTGAGATAGGTTTGTCTTCAGTTGTTTATGTACGTTATGGTGGTTTCAGCACATTGAACAGGTTGAATGTTTCTGTAGTGAATCTTCAGCTTTTTTTATATATATATTTCTTTATAATGATGCTCTGTATCTCTGTAGTCTGTACTCGCTAGATAACATGTCTTGCATCGCCTCTAATATTGAAGAGATCAACAGATTGAGAAGTACAAATCTGTGGAGCAATTTATTTTTAAACAATTAAACCTTTAAGACAGACCACCTGTGAGCTTAAAGGTTATTAGTTAATGGTGTGTGCTTCTGAAGCCATCTTTATTCAACATCATTAACTAAACATATGTAACTGACAGATTCCACAAGAACTACAATACCCAGAATCATTCAGCGTGTGTGTGTGTGCTGCTTCAACCAACCATACATGTGTGCGGTTTTATTTTCCTCCTTGTATGTTCCATTCCTCATCTTTTATAATCATTTATATTTTAATCATTCAATGTATTCCTTCATTTTATCTTTAATCATTCAATTTATTCATTGATTTTGTTCATTAATCATTCAATCGTTTAAAGATGATTATAAATTTAACTCTTTGTGAATTATTATTTGTCACTGTTGCCTTTTCTTTGTATTGCCTTTTAATGGATGTGATATGTGGTGTAAGGTGTACATTATTTACATTGTGGACATTTTAAATAAACTGGGATAAAAGGAGTAAATGATCATTATTTGTGTGTGTGTGTGTGTGTGTGTGTGTGTGTGTGTGTGTGTGGTATATATATATATATATATATATATATATATATATATATTATATATATATATATATTATAAAATAGTAAAAGAGGCAGAAACTGATCGTATAGGGAAAGCTCTGGCTTCGTGTGGATGTAGCTAGATTGGAGCTGCAGGACAGGAGATGTTCAGGAACAGGGGGCTTGGAGACCCCCGCAGTAGAGAATGTTATGAACATTTGTCATTTTTGCCACTTCCAACATACTGTACCGTCTCCAGCCTGTCGACCATCTGACCCTGTTTTTCATCACAAAAATCATCACCACGCTGTTGGAGAAAAAGAGGTACCACGTGAAACAGCTGTCTCTACAATGACCTTAAAAGAAGTACATTGTGCATATATATAACTACATTTTAACAGAGTCTATTTATTTTGACAATCTAATCCTTGTGGTTTGAAATTGCTACCCAATGCAGTAGTTAAGCTCAGTTCAGAGTTTATGCTGCTTTCAAAAAGAAAAATGAATATCCCGAACTTCTGAAGCTGTAATTATGAGTTTGCAAGGGCATAGGTTTGATTATCGGTGACATTTCTAACTTTTGCTATATCAATAGAAGGGGTGATATTCATCAGGGTGAGTCAAATTATTGCTACATGTTTGTATGAATGTACAAATATATGACATATGCACTCAACATCCATGACACAGGTGTAGGATGTTAGTAGGGGTTATGTTTAAAGTACTATAAGACTGTTAGTGGAGGTTGTTGGTTTTTTTTTATTATGCTTTTTTTTTAGAAACCCACCAGATGGCGCCATTTATGAGTGAAGATTCGAGTCATACCACTGATTATGCATCTGTCATATTTGTGTTGTCTTCCAAGAGAACGTGAAAATAGCAGTATTTTCAAATATGCTATTTACACTAAGTGCAAAGGATGATCCTATTTAGGGTGAGAGTAAATCATGGTAGTTTTCATTTTTGGGTTAACTATAGCTTTAAGATGTCTGGAGGCCTCTTAAGTGCAACCTCATAAGTTACAAGGCCTTCCATAAATCGTTTTTGTAGACGTGGGAAATTTGATGAAATATAGGGGAAGGTAAAGTGTTAAAATATTTGCAGAGCTGGGTATTTAAACAAACCTTGGAGAAACTAAAACTATAAATAACTAAGATACTCTACTATGGCAACATCTCCAAGATGGAGAAATCTGCATTTTCACTGTACAGTATATCTGTACATTAACAACCATCGGATATCTGCTTAATACTATAAATAACAGTAAATCACATGCTGGGATTTCTTTTAAAATTTCTACCTGACAAACACAGGATATGCATTATGAAAGCAGGATGTGAGAGGTGTGAAAACAAGTTTAGATGATGAAGCTTCTTAGAAATAACTTCGCTTCTCTTGCTACTGCCATTATCACTGTTTATCTGGAGGATCTCAGTATGATTATATCAGGTCATAGATATACAGTAAGCGTTATATGCCAATTTATGTTTCACAGACACAAAGTACAGTAGATGGTATTTTCATATTTCTCAATCACAAAGTAAGATCTCACAGTTTGGTTTAAGATTGTTTATCAAACCGCAACATTTGATTCAGTGCTTTATTCCACAATAAAACTGTTTTGTATAAAAAAGGAAATCAAACATTGAGATTTATATTAGCAGAACATAAAAAGAAGACAAAATCAAACACACATGAACAACAAACGTCCAGTAATAGACACATTCTTGCACACAAGCTGTTTGTCCACCCAACAGATCAAACCATATTTCTTTGCAGAACTACAGATACAAGACCACAGCAGGTTTCAGTTAGACTCACAAATGGAGCTGCACGAGTGTTACATGCATTCTGTGAATTACATTCAGATCACTGCGAGTGACCTCAGTACTTTTGATGTCTACAATATAAGTGGACTTAAAAGGGGGCTGATAAATAGGCATTAAAATGTAACCCCAGAAGCAGCCATAAATGACCCGAGTTGTCTGTGTCCTTTTAGGCAGGTCTGAGATCACTTGTGGTGTTTGTATATAGATAGTTCATGAACCCAAGACTGCTTGAATGCACTAGGTGTCAAAATCACACCTTCATACCTCTCATCATCCTCTTTAAGTTTCTGAAAAGAAAACACAAACACTCTCACAAGATGCACAGATAAAATGAATGAATACAATCAAAGGGATAGTTCACCCAAAAAAATTTAATTTCTGTGATCATTTACTTACACTCAAGTAGTTCCGAACCTATTTGAGTTAATTTCTTTTGTTGAATGTCAAATAAAAGAATATTGGTAATACTGCTTGATGGTAGCCATTAACTTCTACATCATTTTTTTCCCCATACTACGGATGTGAATGGCTACAGGCAACTATTCAGTAAGCCACATTCTTCAAAATATATTATTTTGTGTTTGACAGAAGCATGGACATCACAGGTTTGAAATGACTTGAGGGTGAGTAAATGATGACAGAATTTTCATTTTTGGGTGTACTACCTTTAATTTTATTCATTTAATTTTATTAGTGCAGTGTAATGTTTAATTTTCATAATACTTCTCACTTTTGTGACCATGAATCATTTTGGAAAACCATATTTTCAGTGTTACATCAGCTCAACAATGAAGTCATTGAAACTCCAGACCAATATTTCATGTGCTCAAATGGACATTTGTGTAATAAATGTTGGGGTCCCTTTCACTCTGTCTAGGTTTGTTTTGTTATAATAACTGGTTGACTGCAGATTATCCCTCATTGCATTGGTTATATATTGGTTCATGTATTAAATATATCAACCTGCTGTCTGGTATGAGAGCATGGTTAGTTGGTGTGAGGGTTTGATCTTCTCTGCTGTTCCTCTTTCCTGGGTCTGATGTCATAAACCAGTACAGCAACAGTAGCCAAGCCCACCAGAGCAGAAATGACCATTCGGATCACAGCTTCAGTAACACCACAGCAGTGGACAGATTCTGAAGCAAGGTAAGAAATTTAACTTTTCATTAAACAAAAAAACAACACTGCATTAAAACAATACAACGCAACACCTTACTTTATTCAATTAAATTAAATAAATCAAATAAAAAAAAAAAAAGAAAATACAATAAAATATTATGTACGTGATCGATCAAAAATCATTCAATCATTATTATCACTTCTGATATACCTGGACATGGTTGACAGAGTTCAGTGTTGTTGAGATGTGTGATCTGGTTGGTGAATGAATAAGCCACAACACAGCTGTAAGAATCATCCAGACACTCCACCTCCAGAGGTAGAGAGAGACTGATGCTGAGATCAGACACACTGGACAATAAACTGTTTCCTTTGTACCAGGAGAGAGTCACATGACTCACATTCACCACTGAACACACCAATGAACAATATGATGGGTGCTTTAATGATGATGATGAAGGATTTTGGGAAGAGTCATTGCTGATGACAGGAGAATAAATACTAGTGGTGGGCATAAGTGGTGGGCATAGTTTCAATATCAGGACATGCTAATTGGATGTGTTTGATCTTTGCAATAACATCTTGTTGTTGTTTTTTTGCAGGGATTTGTGCATTAAAGTGTTCTAAAAAAACACAGCACTTTATACGTTCAAAAAATAATTCAAAAATTTAGACACTCCACATTTTCTCCCCATCCCACTGCCCACATCTCAAGCAAAAACACAAGAACACAGTGGGCCTCATTTATCAATCGAACAAATGCACAGATTTTCACAAATCAACTTAGGGGAGGGTTCACGTGTGATTCATGAAATACTTGCATGCCGCCAATCCCATCATACAAATGATCATACCTTGATAAATGTGTCAGCTAACAACAATCGGCATTTGAATATTACACCTCTAAAAATTAACAATCTAGAAACCTTGCCCGTTGAGTTTACGACATGGAGAAACATAACCCAGCCAAAAAGAGGAAATGCTCTCATGAAAGAAAAATTGAGTGTACTTCAAAATCACCAGTTAACCTTGTGTAATTGCAAACAGTTATATTAGTACTGTAGTTGTTTACTCACCATAGACAGTAACACTGAATCTGTATATGATCCTTGCTCTGATTTGATAAAGTCCAGAGTCTGTGATTGTGGTGTTTGTGATGGTTAGAGATCCAGTCGTCTTGTCCAGTGTCAGTCTGTCATTAATTGTTGAGAAGCTTCCAGTTCCTCCGTTGATGGTAGCTATGAGAGTGTTTTCAGATCCAAACCTCCACTGTATCACATCATCTGCCTGTAGTTCAGTATCAGAGTGTAGAGTGACTGAATCTCCCTCCATCACTGACACTGACTCCACTGCCTCTAAATCACCAAACACACCTGAAGAACAGAGACATTTTCAGTCACGTTGAAGTTATTACTGACTTCTGAATTGTACATTTTTTTTCACACATGCATGTTTTAAAACGAGACCATTGTACAAAACACCAGAATGATTTTTGTTTTAGAACATGTAACTATATTTATCTGTGTATTCTGCATACAGCTTGATAAGTCTTTGTTGTACATTTGACATCATGTACATACACTAGGCACCATACGCACTGAATATTTCCTTAATGTGAGAAAAAAAAAACCCAAACATAAAACCTAACAACATTTGTATTACTTACCAGTCAAATGGCAAAAGCAAAAACAGCATGAAACAAATGAGTGAAACATCGCCCGAACTACTCTCACTCAGGATGTTTGCAGAGAAATGAGTTGTGGTTTTAAGGAAAGTCCTTTTACACTAACACACGAGTAATGAGAGCTTCAGACTAAGAGAGAGAGAGAGAGAGAGAGAGAGAGAGAGAGAGAGAGAGAGAGAGAGAGAGAGAGAGATGGGGGGTGGGGGGTTTTCTCATAAAGTGTGTGTGGATGATATAGAAAAAAATTGTTTGGACTGGATTGCATAATATTAGGCCTAGTAAACACATGCTGCTGTTTATAATGTCTCAAACTCTAAACTAATATACAGTAACTTTACCATTTATGTTATCAAACATATTTAACAGTACCACTGGTTACATTTCTGTCATGTGACTTCTAATCATCTCTCTACATTTTACCCCTAATTCACTTATTTCCACCATCTAATACATAATTTACATAAATATAGGCCTACTACAGTTTCATAAGTTCCTCCGGATAGTCTGTTATCATTATGTTTTTAAATGGGCTCATATAATGGTTTAGTAAATTTACAAGCACACACAAGTCGCATACAATTAGTACAGGTCAAACCACATTTGATGCAAATTCTATAGCATGCTCATTTTCAAATATGTAATGTATATATGAAACTGCACTTGGTGTTATATTAGGGAATGGGAGTGACAGTAAATTTGTCATCTTTCTCTCTTCTTAATGCCGTAATCTTGCTCTCTGCTGTAATCTTTTTTTTTTTTTGCCCCCAATTATATTAAATTATATTATATAACAAAACAAACCTTATATTTATTTGTTACCACCTCCATCCTAGTTAATCCCTGCATCTCACTCTATTCTATTCCATTTTATCATCTATAGCACAACCGTTCATACAATTTATTTATTTTCGATATATTTTCAGTCCTTTAAAATTTTTTAAACTCATGCTGCATGAGCGCCCACTAGTGACAAAATCTACCTTGATCAGCCTGAATCCGCCTTGAAGCGGATTTAATGTTTATTGCCTATTTATGACAATTGTTGATATCCGGTCTTCAGAGAATCTGGCTGAATCTGGTTTGGTGAAAATTTGGGATTATAATTGAATCTAGTACTTTTTTTTTTTTTTTTTTTTGTAGGTTACTCGTTTTCAAAAATTGTGTTGTGATATGTTTTTTTTGTCTATTATGCTGTTTATTACGAAACTGCCCGTAAAGAATGTCATTAATAACTGAAGTTTGAGTTAAAAAGTCGGCTGTGTTCATCTTGAGCAAATGATTCCTCTGACATAAAACTGTCCAGCCCTTGGAGGCTGGCCTGTATGATAAGTAGGTAGGTGCCAAGAAGGTGGATCAGGCGTTTACTTTAACTCTCTTTTTTCTTTCTTTATTTTTTATTCGTGAGAGTAGAGAAGATAACTTATTCTTTCAGTGACGCTTATCAAATAAATTCATCAGCAGTCGTTATGGACTTCATCCGTCGATCTTCTGCGGTGTTTTCCGTGATTCCCCTTTTAGTCGCCCGAGAGACTTCCAAGGTCACAACATAGCGGATTATTATAATTAATCTCTCCACAGATCATCCTCGTAAACTCAAATTTCATGGACGTCTTTAACAATATGAAGAGCATGTTACTGCTCTTTGTACTCCATGTTTTCATTGTCGGTAAGGTTTATGTTTGTTATGTTTTTATTTGTTTCGGTTTCATTTTGAGTGTGTGTAACGTTTGCGTTCATAAATGTAATTTTAATTTCTTTATTCCCAGTTTACAAAATAAATGTACGATGGTAACTTATATTATGTAGGGCAGCAAACAACATGGTTTAGTCTGTTTCAAGTAAGCTTATATTAGAGCATTTTCAAGGCCATTTTAATTTTTATCGTTTTAATTTTTTTTTATTTTTATTTTTTTTTATTTTTTATTTTTTGGTAATAATTTGGGAGACTGGGGGTGGTTGTAACACATTAGCGTCAAGTTTTTTTTTTTTTTATTATTATTTATTATTATTTTTTTTTTTTTGATACAATGATATTGTAGTTTCTTACTAATTCAAACCAATGCCCGGATTCACAAAACATTTTATCTTACCATGCACTAAGAGTTCTCCTAAATAGCAGTTAAAGTTTTTAGTTACGAGTTTCCTACTAAAACCTATTAACAAAGCTGCTGAGACAAACTTTTAGTAAGGAATAGAGAGCAGTCTTAAGCTAAGAGCTAAAGCTAAGGAAGGGGTTTACCATAAAAACATTGACGTAGTGTCCGTGACGTCACCCGCAGATTTCTGAAGAGTGTTTTGAAGAGAGTGTGGGCTGCTGCTTCTGGTGTTTGTATTTTTACTTCAATATAATGAGGTCCACTCGCTATAAAGCTGAGCAGCCAGCAGAGGAGCTATATGCTGTTAGTATCGCAAGCCGTTTTAGCATTTAAAACTTGTTTTTGACTATCCATAAATATAATTTTGGATAGTCACAATTGTAATCTATATTGCAATTATGACTCGTCGTAATTGGAATTAAGATATCTACAATGTGAATATGACAAGTCATAATCTTCCATTGACTTCCATTGAAAAATATTTGCAGATATCTTGAAATTAGTTTTGTCTAGTCGTAATACCAATTTGCAATTGCTCAGTTTGATAATAATAAATGAATAATTGTTAATTTATGATACACCTTAGCCTGGTACCTTCGATTGTTGATCAGCTGGTACACTGTGTGTCAACTAAGTGGTGCACTCTGCTAAGCCACTGGCCCCGAACCTCTCCCCGAACGTTACTTCTCGAGGAAGTTGTGTTCTAATGGTTAGAGAGTCTGATTTGTAAACCAAAGGTTGTGGGTTTGAGTCTCGGGCCGGCATGGATTGTAGGGGGTTGTGAATGCACATAGCACTAGTCAACTAAATGAATGTAACATGGCAAAGATGAATGCACTTTTGGAAGTTGAATGTTCGGGAAATATCATTTTGGAATTTCTGTGGTTTAATGTGATATTGTTGTTCATGTTCTTGTTCACGATTAAATGTTCTTTTATTGCTGTAGTTAATTTATAGCATTAACAAGAAGTCCCCTTGAATTCATTTTGGGAGCGAAGACTGATTTAATGTATTTTTAGTCCAGTGACTGTATATAAGATTAGTATTGAGTTCAGTAAATTCAGAGGCTGTCATATTTGGAACAAGCATGTTGTGTATTTTCAACAGTTTCAATATGAAAAATAACCTTTATATTGATTAAATGCATTTATTGCATTAAAAAAAGTGCCATGGATTTTTTGCACTTTTGAGAAAAAGTTATACAATTTGATAATAAATCTTTGAAAATCTAAATCTGGATTAGAATTTTTAATGATATTATAACCTAAAGATGGTATGTGAAAGTTTGAAACAGAAAATAGTGGTTTAAATCTTGCCACTCACTAACCACAGCGTGAAGTCCGAGCCTAGTGGTTAGAGAGTTTGACTCATAACCTTAAGGTTGTGGATTCGAGTCTTGGGCTGGCAATACCATGACTGAGGTGCCCTTGAGCAAGGCACCGAACCCCCAACTGCTCCCCGGGCGCCGCAGCATAAATGGCTGCCCACTGCTCTGGGTGTGTGTTCACTGCTGTGTGTGTGTGCACTTTGGATGGGTTAAATGCAGAGCATGAATTCTGAGTATGGGTCACCATACTTGGCTGTATGTCACATCACTTTCTTGATAAAGAAAACACCTTTTTACTCAGATTAGAAAAAAGAGAGAGGCAGGTAATTGTGTGGGGCTCAGCTTTGAAGTGCTTCAGTGATTATACGATCAAAGCAAGCATTAAAGGGCTTCAGTTCATCTGTGAGGGAGGTGTTACTGGTTGGTGGTCAGTGTTTTTAAATTAGTCTTCAATCCTCAGTTTGTAGTCAGTAAACATGATCACATTTTGGAAACAAACTTTAAAAAGTTATATATATATAAATATATATATAACTTTTTAATCTGTAGAATGACAGTTTATAATCGTATCTGTTTAATTTTAAGCTGTCCATTCAGCTATTGCTTTTTTTTTTTTGCAGGTGTGTTTGATGAGTCAGTGTCAGTGAAGGAGGGAGATTCTGTCACTCTACACAGCGGTCTTACTGGAATACAGACAGATGATGTGTTACAGTGGAGGTTTGGCCCTCAAGGCACCCTCATAGCTCAAATAAATAGAGCAGTCAATAAGAGCATTACATGTGATGATGTTCTTGAAGGGAGATTCAGAGGTAGATTGAAACTGGACAGTCAAACTGGAGATCTAACTGTCAGAAACATCAGAACTGAACACTCTGGACTTTATGAAGTAACCAGCAGCAAACATACTTTAAACAAGATATTCAATGTCAGTGGTGAGTATTATTTTAAACATTGTAATTAGCATCTACTTTAGTGTTCACATGCCTAGAAATGGCCATGAATAGCAGCATATCCGTAATGATTATTTAGTCGTAGAACTGTTTCTTTATGACCTCACACAGGTGTTGCAGTAACTATTCTTGCTTGTTCTCCAGTTGTGCCTGTAGATGACATGAAGTCAGTGTCAGTGCTGGTGGAAGATTCAGTCACTCTATACACCGATCTTACTGAAATACAGAGAGATGATGAGATACAGTGGAGGTTTGAACATCAAAACTCTCCTATAGCTGAAATCATTAGAAAGGCTAGAAAAATCTCTACATATGATGGACCTGATGGGAGATTTAGGCACAATCTACAGCTGGACTATATGACTGGATCTCTGACCATCAAGAACATTGGAATCAGACACTCTGGACTTTATGAAGTGGACATCAGTACCAGCAGCAGCAAACACACCATACACAAGTCATTCAGTGTCACGGTCAGCGGTGAGTAGTCAGATATTGAAAATTCAATTCCAAAATATAACCCACATATCTCATATCAAAACTAATATATCATCAATGTGCTTCGATGCTGTCAGATATTGTAAATGCAATGGGAACATATCTGCCACCGATCTTATATTCTTACTAATATATCATAAGTTAATATAAAGTCACTAGGTATGGTTTTCTGATCTGAATTCTTAACTTATACACAGAGATGAGGTATTTAATTTAAATGTAATAAATGTATGTATATTCAATTATTGAGTATTGAATCATTCTTTTTAATTCTCTTTTTTGCCCACTGAGGTCTCAAATTCACACATGAAAAGAGTCTGCATGAATTTAAGTTTATTTTTAAGTAATCCTAATTAAGTTTGTGTAAAATGAAGTTCATGTGTTTGTTATCACAGGTGAAATGAAGTCAGAGACAGTGAAGGAGGGAGAATCAGTCACTCTACGGACTGGTTTTACTGAAGTACAGATTTATGATTTCATGACATGGATGTTTGGGCACACTTTCATAGCTGAAATCAATAAAGGAGCTCAGCAGTATGGTGATGATGAAAGATTCAGAGACAAGCTGCAGCTTGACAATCAAACTGGATCTCTGACCATAACGAATTGCACAATCTCAAACTCTGGACTCTATGAACTGAATATCAACAGCAACAGGCATAATGTACACCAGAGATTCAGTGTTACTGTCAGTGGTGAGTCAGTCTTTTGACTGTTAATCATATTCTTTTAAATAGTTAAACATAACTTTATTTTTTTTTTTACATTTCTTTATTAATAGTTTGTTTTACTTTATTAAAATTAATAGTTTTAATTAAATGATGCTATTGATTAAAGTTGATTTCTTTTATTATGTGTGTATTTGTATTTCTTTTAAAACTTTTCAGTTAGCCACTATAGCTAAATTAGTGTGTGTAATCTTTTCAGTTAGCCACTATAGCTAAGACAGTAAAACACAACTAATGCACTAATGCACTGATCATTTGTGTCAGTTATCTATGAACATGTCGACGAGAGCCTGTACCATGTAGTAAGATTTAAAATCTGTAATCTGCAGTTACTGCTTTTAAGGTTGTTTCCCTCAAACAACGCAATAAAGAAGATAAACGCAATATCTGAAATTGCATTAAAGGGTCATTTAGGATTGACATAAAACAGAAACAGATTCATATTTACTAAGTTTTAGCCAAATGCAAGTGTTATAGTCTGATTTATTAATTCCCACTAATGACTGTCTCTCTTTGTCTTCACAGTACCAGGTCCGTCAGACAAAACAGCGTGGATAGCTAGTACTGTTCTGCTGGTGCTTGTAGCCGCAGCTGCTTCTGTGATTCACTGCCTCTACATCTCTAAACTAAAACGTAAAGTAGTTCATATTACAGCTAATACAAGCAAGGGAAAGACAATGGGCTTTTTTCTGAACTATATGGGAATTTAAAGGTGTAAATATGTTTATATTCCGTGGCCAGTTGCATAGACTTCTTAGATTAGTCTTGTAAGCTAGTAATATCATTTATTCTTCAAGAATGCTCAAAACAATTCTATGTCAGTTAAATAAGGTAGCTCTGTCTTATTTGAATCTGATAATTAGGACTGATTGTCCCTAACTAATTGTTAGTTGGTCAGAGTAGTTCTCAAGGCACAGTCTTCACTTACCCACCAGTTTTATGCAACTAGGTAGGACCACACAATCAAAACATAATACATAAACTAAATCATAAAATAAACTCCACACTATACACCATTTGTTTTAAAATAGCTGGTAGGTCCTACTCTGCACCATTTGTTCTTAAAATAGCTGGTAGGTCCTAAAGTAATGCATAGTCAGATAATATGATGTTTATAATTAAGATACAATATTAGACTTGAAATATGTTTAAATGCTGCAAATTTCAATTTATCCGTGATTGTTGCTTCGTTTTCCTCATGTTTTTAAGCTTTCTTTTAATAAGCTTTTCTAAAAAAAAAAAAAAAATGATACTACTTTATCGTGAATAACATTCAGAAACTGTATTTGAAATTAATAATGATCAATAAAAACAAATACAGATAAAAAACATAAGAAATTACATGTATTTTTTATGATGGATTTTATTTAACACGCACAATACGGAGCGATGCACACAGAAGTGTGCTGTGTAGATTATGCTCTTGCTGAAGAGCC
Organism: Cyprinus carpio; assembly: GCF_018340385.1. NCBI lineage: Eukaryota > Metazoa > Chordata > Actinopteri > Cypriniformes > Cyprinidae > Cyprinus > Cyprinus carpio. Next base: position 512,540 of record NC_056618.1, on the reverse strand, counting down.
ACTAACAAAGTAATCAAAGTCACATAATGTTCTCTATCAAAATTTAACAAGTCTAAATGTCAGCATTATTATACTGTATATGTATGAAGTACTAAGGTATTTTTGACTTTTTAATGTGATTCATTCAGTTTGCCATTTTGTTCAAATAATTACTCAAGGTTGGATGCGTCGGAGTTTAGTGCCCCTTTATATCAAAATTAATTTCAGCAAAATGTAATGGTGTAATGCAAGAATATTTTGTAGTGCATAACTTGGAGTTTAGTGCCCCTTTATATCAAAATTAAACTCAATTGTAACTTATGCACAGCTGGTGCAGCCGACCTCTGGCCACAGGTTTCAAACTGTTTCAAACACCAAACTGTTGTGTGTGTGTGTGTGTGTGTTTTCAGTTTTTTTGCGCGCGCTTTATTGTGTGTGTGTGTGTGTGTGTGTGTGTGTGTGTGTGTGTGCGCGCGCTTTATGACTGATATGTTGAAGCCGGTATGGTCCTAGCTGGTCTTTTGGCTGCATGGTTTAGAGTGATCTTGGCCACTTTTGGGCTGATTATGATTTAGACCAACTTTTTTTTTTCTTTTTCTCAGGAAGGCACCTCAGCTGTCAGGACAAAGAGAAGGGGACTTTGGATGCCCTTTTTCCAAAAGGCGGTAAGATCCTTTAGGGTTTTCAAGTAATGTCTGTAACATACTTAGGTTAAAATTGGACTAACTACGTAGTAGCCGTAGAAACCGGCTGCAGATTGAAACAGCTCGCTGGATGAAACTTTCAGACTCAGACTGCCCATAACAGACTGGATGCGTGTTTTCTTTTCAGCTTTTCCTAGCTGGCAGAAACAAACAAACAAACAGAAATCATCCAATATTCCCTTTAAATAATGAGAAATGCAGAGCAGTGGCTTCAGGACATCCCAAAGTCTTAGATTATGAATATTCATGAGGTGTCAGATAATGTGTTATTTATATACTATTTAGCTGTATGAATGTAATTCAGTGTACAGAGGGTTTATTAATCAGTCACTCAGTTTGTGTATTTCTCTCTTTCTGTGCGGATGAACTGAATCCAGTATCTGTGGCTGAAGGAGTTCCCGTGACTAATAGCTGATGGTTTGAAAGTCACTCACTATGGTGAGTGACTTTCGGTGTATTAATGATTTTATTTTAGATCAGCACCAGGGTTGGCGATAACACATTACAAGTAACACAAGTTACATAATCAGAATAATTTATCCAAATAACAAATAAAACACTGGACCACAAAACCAGTCTCAAGAAAATATCTTACCTTCTTTTTCAAATAAGTAACACCAGTTACTTTATTTCCCTCTTATTGACTGACAGCTCTCCTGTCTTCATGTTGAGAGAAATCATAAGTGCAGAGGCATTGCGTACGCTGTGTAAATATGATGATTACTGTAGTTTTAGACTAAATGCGAACATGCATTTACTCATCTTACTTGCACAAAACAGGTTCAGCATTCCCCAAAATGAATACAAAGAGTGAAAAGCAAACTCAGAATATTGGACAAACCTGTAATATTTAAATGTTAAATAACAAGAATGCTTTATGTATGTAATCCCATTTTATTAACCTGATGTCTTTGCTGCTGGCCTTCAGTGGTCCAATTCAACCATAGTACAGTTATAAGCAAAAATGACTTTAACTAAACATCACATTTGTGGTTTATTTATGTTGAACTTCTTTTGCATCCTCTTCTTTATGCAATCCAGAACAGAGGCAAAGCTGATGAGAAAATTTAATGCAAATGTAATTATTCTCCATAAAAAATAACATAATTACTTATTTAGGGAGTAGCACAATATTGTAATGCATTACTTACTGAACACACTGGAGAATATAAACTAAAGATCACCAGAAGTGGAAATGTCTCATTGAAGTTATTCAGTGTTACTCTCTATGGTGAGTAACTTTTTAAACGAATAATGATCTTATTTTAGATTATATCAGTCATTAGATCAGGGTTGCTTGTTCTTTTTCCCCAGAGACCTAGCTTTCGGTTTAGTTCAGTCCAACCCTAATCAGTGGTGCCTTAAAACCATGTTTTAGCCAGTGAAGATACTAGTGTTGTACTAATTTTGGCCACCACTGTAGATCAAACGTTTTTTTATGGTTGCAAGGTAAGTTAAAGTTAGCTAAACCAAATGCAGCACATAATACACAATATTCAATTTGGAACACAGCAGATGAGCACAGGGCTGGCAAACCTCAGTTCTGGAGAGCCACAGCCCTGCAGAGTTCAGCTCCAACTCTAATCACATACACCTATACAAGCTAATCAAGGTCTGTAGTGTTAGAAAGCTACAGGCTGGTGAGGTTTTATGAAGTTGAAGCTGATGTTTGCACCATCCCTGTACTAGCAGATTAATCATGTGATTTCTGTGTCTCTGTATTTGTAAATAGTTTATTGTGTTAAACATATGTATGTCTCATGTGTGTTCTTTCAGATCCAACTGTATTAAATGCAAGTATAGCAGAGGAAAGGTGTTTGTCTTCTGTGCATTTCAGTAGAGATCCTTCCACTGTCTTACTGTAACATTGTCAAGATTTATACAACAGTTACGGTATGGACTATTTTTACAGGACTGTGATGAAACATTTCAACGGTCAAGTTTTTAAAATATTTTAATTTGAAAACATCTCTTACCTTTAAATTTTTTTTTTTAATAATAATATTTTCAGTATTTTTCAAAAAAAACACATCTCTAATGCATTAATAATATTTTCAGTATTTTTCAACACTATCATACATAAACTATATTGTGTTATGTTACAACATATGTTGGTTTAGTTAAAACTAGCCTAAAGAAAGCATTATGTTACTGTTGTTCATAATAGAGTTATATTTGGGAGGATTTTTCAGTCATTTGTGTTTTACATTTGACTTTTGCTTAATTAAAAAGCACACGCACATATGCACATGATGGTTTGAGTCTTTTGGTCTGAGATTTATTTGATGGAGTTTGCCATTGGGATATCAATTAAGGGATATAAAAAGGCTCTTTTAAATGTTTTCAGAAAAGTAATTTTAGTGTTGGAGCTAAAATACAGTCACATGATAAACTCCTCAAATATGTTTAATTCTTTGATAATCTGAGAAAGTGTGGCACCAGCAATAGCAAGGTCGTGTTTGATTTCCAGGAAAAGCAAGAACTGGTAAAAATGTGAATTTGTACATTGGATGCAGTGTAAGTCACTTCGGATAAAAGCATCCCCAAATACATAAATGTAAATGTAATGTCATGTTAATGTAAATGTCAATACAGACACTTTAAGCTCTTATGCTATTAGGCCTATTTTTATGAATGTTTTAATGAAAGTCATTTCTGTTTTATATCTAAAGTATTGACTGTAATAAGACTGGCCAGCAAAACTTGGTATGTTCATGTGATATTAAAAAGCTGGAATCTTGGAGTATGTTTGTCAGTTGTTTTTTTTATATATTTTCTCTTTCTTAGGCTTATGCATGCATTTGCTATGTTGGAGCTGATCTTAGAAAGGTGAATTTCCCGGTTAGAACAAAACATGATGCTCTAGTGCTATAAATAGGCCTACACATCCTTCTAGTGCAAGCGATCTCGAAGGGTTCCGGGAACACTGATGGTCTGTGACTCATAGTCAGGAGATCGGCAAAATATTATTAGGTTTGTATGATGTGGAAAGTGTGGAATCCTGTCATAAAAAAATGGAATGTACTATAAATGTCAGGGAATTTTGCAAATCTTGGTGTTAGAAAAAGTACACTCCCTTCCAAATGTTTCTGCTTATTGTTTGAGTGTGAGTGATCTCATCTGCCCCCACTTTCTCTCCCCTTGTGTTTTTCCCCTCTTTGTTCTCTATCTCTATATCTCTTTACCTCAGTGTTTAGTTAAGGGTTTAGTTTGTTCTTTACTGAAAGTTGAAAAGTCCCACTGCCAGTTTTATTCCTTATATGTCCAGTATTTCCTGATCATATATTTGCCCTATAGTATAACTTGTTGTTTTGGCTCATACAGTATACAACACATATGTAATCTGTATCTTATTGATTGAAAGGGTTGTACCACCCTTATTTCCTTATATATACCCCAATGTAAGACATTAAAGATTTGAAGTGAAGGTATACTCAGATTTTGTGTCTGTTGTGCCTTTTCTTCCCAAGGGGCGTGAACACTTTTGGAGGACTGAGAAAACTTTGGTGGCGATGAGAAAGAATGGGATAACACTTAGATAAATGATTCAAAGTAGCGTGGTACAGGTAATGAAATCACTATATGTGACATTTAGTTGTCACTGGATATAGGAACATGTCATAATGTCCCTACAAATATGCCCTTGAAAATTATAACAGGTGATGTTCCAACTTTGGAAACTATAGTTCTCTCTAAATTTAAGAGGTCAAGCAACAGAATAATGAGCTCAACCAAATTTCACAAAAATTGATGATTGAATTGATGTTTTTGCCACTCTTCTGAGAAAAATGTCATTCAGTTGTTTTGACAATAGATTTTTTTTTTATGTTTTTTTTTGTCAACAATGTGTGTTATGATCGAGTTTGTAGCTTAATTCAGTCTATAGCACTGAACTACATTTATAACACAATTGTTGTTAGATTTCATTGGTGATTTCAAATATGAAATTTAATCGTAAGCTTAGTGAACAGTTTGGGAGAATTTAATGTTTCTTTATCCAAAGTGATAGCTTCACTTGCATGCCCAAGAGGCGTTTCAAAGATCTCCGCCGAGTGATATGAATTGCCTTAAATTAAGCTTGATGTTACAGTCACTGGCATTATCAGATTCAATTTTTATGGGTGCCGGCTCATGTTGGTGTGGAGGGTAACGAGGATGTGGAAAGGCCCTTAATCATAATGCTATTGATTTAGAAATACCTTTGGGTAAAACTGAAATTAGTCCGACATAAAAGCATGAAAAGTATTTAGGTAGAGCTGTTTCAATATGCCTCAAACACTGAAGAAAACCATGAAAAAGTATTAAACAATTCACGTAAAATGGTTTCTATGCCACCAAATGGCTTTCTTCAAACAGGCATCACCTTCATGGGACATGTAGTGGCACACTACATTGTGTGTGTGTGTGTGTGTGCGTGTGTGTGTGTGTGTGTGTGTGTGTGTGTGTGTGTGAGAGAGAGAGAGGAAAATAAAAATATATATCCAACTTAAAGTGAGCATAAAACAGTTGTGACTGAAAATTTGTTCACACATGCAACCATCTAATTGTAGCCGGTCCTTTGCTGACCACTGCTACCATCATCTGCGTTGTGTGTAATAAGGCTCAGGACACTTTCACTTCTGTTCTCCAAAGGGGATTTATTGACAGCCACGCCCAGCATTAATTTCTCTCTGTGGATTAACATGAATAAAGTTCATATCTTTCTCTCTCTTGGGCATTCCAAAAACATTCCTCTCACCAGCATATATAATGCGAACTCCACTTTAACAATTGAGTTTAACAATTGAGAAAGAGACCATTAACACTGAAACATAATATTAAAGTAGTACAAGAGTATAGAAAATAAACAATAAGAGTAAAATACCTGTGGATTAACATGAATAAAGTTCATATCTTTCTCTCTCTTGGGCATTCCAAAAACATTCCTGTATGATATAATATTTGTTAGCTAATTAATGACTCAAAACCATGCCAATAGCATATCATACGGCCCACATGATATAACTTCATATTCTTAATCCACTCACGCATAAAACTTACAACAGAACACTGCATACAGTCTCAGGAGTACTTATAATAGAATATTTAGTCAATTTATACACTTTGCAAACTTAATTCACCCATAAAATGAAGAGCTCTGACAAACGCTTACCTCTCACCAGCATATATAATGCGAACTGACGAGAAGCGCGCACTCACTTGAAAATGGCGTCAGTAGCGCGCCAACAGAAATTTTCAAAATAAAAGTCTCTAAACAGTTAACAGCAGCATCGACAAATATTGCTCAAAGAAAAATAGAAATAAATCAGTAATACAATAACAAATAACCCCATAATACAATAAAATAATTTTAGTGAAAAAACAATGTGTCACATTCAAACTATATTCACTATAACTCGTTACATTCACCCCTTCCTGATTTCATTAAAATCTGCACTGTATTCAAATCACCTGGTACAGGTTCACAATGAACCATTCATTAATTCAACTTGTGAGTTACCCACTAATGGGTCAAGAAAAACCTCAGGGTGATCAAGCCTAAGATCATCTTGGAACATTAAGATGCCTGGTACACCATAATATGACCTGACCCTTGAATCTCTTGTTTGGAGTCAATATGTCTCTTCATCACACAAAACAAAATACAATAGATTACTCCTTAAAACAGAGAAAGAAATGACCCAGATCTCCTTTTCAAATGATTTCCTACACCTTGAAGGTTAAAAGGCTTCTGAACCATTGACTCAATTAATCCGTTCACTTTCTTAAGAACTCTACCTGCCCTTGTTCTGACACCCTGAACATCAGGAACTGGAACTTGGGTGTCAGTGTCAGTTTGAATGTCAGTCTGAACTAATGTATGTGTTTCCATGTCACAGCCAAGGTTAACATCAAGAGATGTTGGACTGGTTTCAGCTTCACTCTAAGGAAGATCCCCGCTACTATTCTCTTTAGTGTGCAGCTGATCACTGGACTCTTTTCTATCCAGAATGTTATGGTCTGTGCCCATGGCTTCCTCAACATCAAAGTTCTGGACTAGAGGGCTTTCAGACTCTTGGTTAACCCATCTCATGGTTCTTTCCTCAAGATCTGGTGGATCGACGTTTTCGACACCGAACTCGCTCCTAGCACTACAGGTCTCATCCTCTGACTCTCCTGCAGCTTTCCTCCTCGAAGTTCTTCCTCATCAGGTGACTCAACAGGTAGAAAACTAATGTCCAACATCAAATTCCTGTGCACTATCCTCACATTCCCTTTCTCATCCTTGAGTTTGTAATTGTGCATTTGCAGGTTCCTGTCCACTACGGTGTACACTACAGGGTCCCACTTATCTGCTAGTTTCCTCTTTCCTCTTTCTCCTTTATTCGCTACTAGCACACGATCCCCAATATCCAGACATGTCCCTCTGACTTTCTTGTTGTAACCGTTTGCCTGTTTCCTCTGCTCTTTTTCAGAATGTCGCCGTGCGATCTCAGCCGCTTCATGGAGGTACGACATCAACGACTTCAGGTAAGTACCATGATCAACAACTACAGAGTCACGTAGTACCTGTCTGAACATAACGTCCACTGGCAATCTTGGTATGCGACCAAACATAAGCTGGAAAGGAGCGTACCCTGTTGTTTCATGGACTGTAGCGTTGTAGGCAAAGGTCAACGTCTGAATTTGCCCTGGCCACTTGTGCTTCTCTTTTAGGGGCAGAGTTCGGAGCATACTTCCCAAGGTTCGATTAAACCTCTCTACCCCCCCCCATTTCCCATGGGGTGGTATGCAGTGGTGTGAGACTTGGCGACTCCTGACAGTTTGAAAAGCTCTGTTAGAAGGGCACTCTCAAAGTTGGCTCCCTGGTCTGTGTGGATGCGACTCGGGAAACCGTACACACAGAATACACGGTCCCACAATTTCCTTGCGACTTGTTTCGCTGACTGATTTGCACAAGGGAAGGCGTGAGCCAACTTCGTGAAATGGTCCGTCATAACGAGCACATCAAGGGAACACTTTTTCCCATCCTCCGCAGTCTAGAAATCCAGACATACCTCCATGGGCATGGACGTCTTAATATTTTCAAGTGGGGCCATCGCGGATGGTTCTGGAGCCTTGGCTAGGATGCACCTTTGGCAGCACTTGATGTATTTACAAATATCATGCCCCATTCCTGGCCAAAAGAATAATTGGCAGGCGAGATGGGTGGTCCTCGCTTGCCCTTGGTGGCCTGCCAAGTCATGTAATCCTGTCAAAGCTTGGTCCTTGAGGCTGGAAGGTAAGACCAACTGATACCTCTTATGTTTACTGTGTGGATCTTGTGTGACTCGGTACAGTATTCCATCTACAATCTTAAGTTTATCCCATTGCCTGAAAAGAGATAATGTTCTGGAATTCATATTGGCCCTTTCTCGTCTTGATGGTTGACGCTTCAAATTCATAAAGGACATAACTTTTGAAATGACCAAATCAGCATCCTGCAAGTCCCTGATTTCATTCACAGCAATCATAGGAATGGTATCAGCACCAGCTGGTACTAGATCTTGATAAGACTGAAATATCTGCACAGCTCTTGCTTTTGATGTTTCTTCCCACTGATCATGTAAACTTAAACAGGCTTTGACAGTGGTGCTGTCAAAGGGGGAGGCAAGACAGGACTGAGGGCAGATCTGTAAGTTCTGAGCACCTTGACGAAAAGCGTCTCGAACTCCATTTCCATCAACCTCTTCAGCCTCCACAAGCAAATCACGATAGCGCTCCCTCATTAGCCTGCCACTCACAGTCTTGACAAAAGCGTCCGCCACTAAGTTTTTCATCCCTGCTATATGCTTCAGCTCAAAAGTGTAAGCTGCCAGTTTGGACACCCAACGTTGCTCACAAGCATCGAGTTTTGCCTTGGACATAACATATGTGAGCGGACTGTTGTCTGTCCAGACAGTAAATGTTTGGCCTTTCAACCAATGGCTAAATTTCTCACACACGCTCCATTTAAGTGCCAGAAACTCAAGCTTATGAACTGGATAGTTCCTCTGTGATTTGCTCAGGGTCTTGCTTGCGAATGCGATTGGCGAGCTCTCTCTTCGCCTGCAGGCACCTGAGATAATACAGCTCCCAAACCGTCTAACGAAGCATCGATTGCAAGAATCAGAGGTCGAGTGAAGTCAGGGTGTGCCAGAACCACACTTTTTTAGCAAATTCTCCTTGAGACTAAATAAGGCATGATCGCATTCCTTCGTCCAATCCGTGGGTTTGAGCTTCCTATAAGTTCCTGCTTTAAAATCTCCCTTAATTCTTTTCTTCCTTCTCTGCCCAGCCGTGAGAGCAAAGAGTGGCTTTGCCAAAGAAGAACATCCAGGAATGAAATGTTGGTAATAAAGAATCATACCAAGGACTGATTTAATTCTTTGTACTGATGGGGTACATCTGTCGTTTTCCATCAGATCAAATTTGGAGAGCTTCGAGATTACCTCAACTTTAGCAGGATCTACAGAAACTCCGTCCCTGTCTATGATGTGACCTAGGAACTTTACAGAGGTTCTCAGCAGATGACATTTCTTAGGGCTCAACTTAAGGTTGTACTGCCTCAGACAACTGAACACGATCTCCAGCCTTTCCAATGCCTTTTGTTCACTTGGAGCGAACATCAGCAGATCATTGAGATAACATAACAAGCAGCTGAAGTTTAAGTCTCCAAAGATGCTTACCATCATCCGCATAAAGGAGGCTGGGCTGTTGCATAGCCCTTGCGGCATCCTATTATACTCGTGCAGCCCTACAGGAGTCGTGAACGCAGTATATTTCTTGTCCTCTTCGGCCATGGGTATGTTATAAAATCCTGATGTCAGGTCCATGGTGCTAAAAAGTGTGTTTCCGCCCAGAGCAGCTAAACAGTCAGACTGGTGTGGAAGTGGGTGTGCATCCTTTATCGTTCTTGCATTTAACCATCTAAAATCCGTGCATATCCTCAGACTGCCATCCTTCTTCCACACTAGGACTAACGGGGAAGCATATTCACTTACAGACTTCCTAATTATCCCTTGTTCTTCCATCTGGGACAGAACCTGACACAACTTTTGGTAGTGTGCAGGTGGCACTCTACAATAAGGGAGTCCGAATGGACGCTCATCCATTAGCCGAATGTGGTGAACAAAGTCCTTTACTTCTCCACAGTCCAAAGCATGCCTGGAAAACACATCATTGTATCTATCCAGTAATTGGACTAACTTCTCTTTTGTCTCATGGTTGACAGAACAAGACTGGATGTCAAGATCAGCAAGACCAACAGTTTCCAGTCGCTGTCTGAAATCAGAATATGGATTAGGTAAGCACTGACTCTCCTTCTCAAACACCTCAGTTCGACTCAATCCCTGGAAAAGTTCAGAATCCTCCATGGCGATACATGGCGATACATCTGCCAATTTGTGATTTCTCTTGAGAGTAATTGGCTTGTCAGAGACGTTGGTGAATTTTATGGGAACCCAGCGATCACCCCATAACGGCGTGACAACTCACCCGATCATGATGTCTCGTGACACAGACCTTGAAGTCTTTGTTTCCACTACAACTGTGCTTCCTGGTGACATGGGGACATTTTTTGGCAACTTTCCCCAGACAAGGTGCTCCTGTCTTGCTAAAAGAGTGACACACTGCTGTAGCTTGATGGTTCCCACCTTGTCTGGCAACTCTGAGCCCTTCCACCGACAAGTGTTAGCCATAACATCAAGGAACTGCTCACATCCAGCCATCGGCTCCACTGTCTGATTAGAAACAAGTTGCCAATAATCACTATCACCTTTCATGCGATGTGCGAGGAATTTGATGACATTTGTGCCAATGATTAGATCATCCCGCTGGCCGGGTACAACAAGAATAGGCACTAGGCAGCTCTCCCCAAAAATTTTCAATTCAACCTCATACATACACTTTGGCCTTGTAACTTTACCTCCGCATCCTACTAGAATGACTTCCTGTTGAAGAAGTGTGGGTGGAGGCAATACATTCTCACTTATCATCCTCTTTTCTGCTTTGTCACTAAAGGTGCAGGCCATGGACCCTGTATCAAGCATTCCCTTCATTGGAAACACATTATTTACACTGACTGGCGCATAGAACAATTCATCGAATGCCTCAACTGCCTGGACATTTTGTGCTATCACTTTGGTTCCAGTGGGAGCCTGTGTACATGCATTTTCATATAAGTGATGGAGATCAACACTCTCTAGGGGTTCTTCGCTTGTGCCCGAGCATCCCCCTTCCAAACGTGAGCCATCTAGTTTAAACCTGAAGAGCCCCTGAATGGTGCCGGACCAGGTCTCGACCTGTCACTTGTACAGTCTCTCTTACTATGCCCAGGCTGGAAGCACGCAAAACACAGATGTTCTCGCATGCAATGCGTTACAGTGGAGTGATCTGGAGATCTGCATACTCTACAGAGCTTGCCTTGGGGCTGGTGAGATGGCATTTGGACATTCTGAGACAAAGCACAATCAAGAAAATTAATCAGAGTTCTCATACAATTGTCATCATTATCTATAGTGTGTGCAGTGCTGATTCGACTACACTCACCTGGCTCTATTGAAGAGCCAACATCAACTTCATCAACCTTATGTGACGTCTGAACATGAGTAGTGACATGTCTTGAAGTAATATGACACTTCCACTTCGTCGACATCTGCTCTTTCAACTCTGTTTGGTACCTGTCAAGCTGTTCTTGTATCTCCTGTGCAGTCCGTTTTTCTGGAGCTTTGAAATGGAACACTGAAGCTAGAGTGGAGTCAGGACAGTACTTCACGAACATCATGGCCGCTTCTTGACACGGATCCTCCATTCGTCCAAGTCTTTTTAATGCTTCTTCCGCAAGATCCACTGCTTTATTCAACTGCACCCAATACTCAACAGAACCTTCTCCTGTTAATGGAACAGTGCCATAGAAGTCAGCCAAGGGCATACATGAATAATTGACATCAATAAAATGTTGTTTCAGAATGTCCATGATAACCTTTGGGTTCTCAACTGGGTTTAAAGCTGAATTACAGCGAAGGGTAACTCTGACAACATCTTTAGCTTTACCCATCAATCTGCTTAAAATCTCTTGATGATGCTCTGCTAATGGTATTCCTCTCTTTCGCAGATATGTGTCCATCAGCTCCTCCCATTCATGCACTCCAAGCTTGTCCGACGAATCACCACGGTAGATTGGGGGCTCTTTTGCGTCTGACTGCATGACCAATCTCACTCCAGTCAAGTTAAGTGAAGGTATATCTGAGAATGTCTTGGTGGTATCTAACCCCTGTGTTTGTGCACCTCTATTCTCTCCTTCCCCATAACTAGCTTCCCTTTGAGATGCTAACATTGTCTGACCAACTTGTTGAGCAATATGTGCTATCAACCCTTGCCAGTTTGGATCATTTATGTCTGGAACAGCTAAGGGCAAAGTGTCAGCTGTTGGATTGGGAACATTATCAGTTACACGTGTGGAGCACAACACATGAGGCATTCTGTTCACTCTACTCTCCCTTTCAATTGAAGCGACTGGAGTTTCACCAAATATTCTCCCTCTACCAAGACCCAACCCATTCATTGTTTCATCAAATTCATCTCCGTTTAAACTAAATGCCATGTTCAGTTTCATACACAAAATAAATCCAACAGAAGATAAATGTCCAAATAGAATAAACTATCAGAAAATATCAGCCTGAAAATAATAATCATTTAATGAGGAAATGCACCAGTCAATATGGAAAATCCCACGTTTTGTACTCTCACTTTTCTTCACTCACAAAACCGTGAACCTCAAAGCAGCGTCCCTCGGTGACCTGACTGACGTAGATCCTGAAGCAAATCTTCATCCGGGTCACGGCACCAATGTAGCCGGTCCTTTGCTGACCACTGCTACCATCATCTGCGTTGTGTGTAATAAGGCTCAGGACACTTTCACTTCTGTTCACCAAAGTACATTCAAACTGTATTCACTATAACTCGTTACACATGGTTGTGCTTGCAAGTTTTTTTCTTTTTATGCATCCCCGTAAATTATCCATAGGCTTTTCACTCAAAGAGTAACACTGAAGACCAATTATTAGACGATGTACTGTACACATGCTACTGCCAAAAACGCTGACATTTCCTTATAAACAGTTAATAACCATTTACATTGCATTTGCATGCATTCCACTTACAAAATACATTTGATACTGTTCACAAACTGTATTTTAATGCAGAAAATTCTCAATAAAACTGTTTTCGCTGTTATATTTTTCTGTTTCTGTAAGACAGCGGGATGAATATGAAATAGTGACTGAAAGCGGCCCATTAAGACTACCATCTCCCAGTTAGATGTTAATCTGCAAAAAATCTTGATTCATAATCATGACGTCGTCTAATGAAATCAAATACACATAAGATAAAGACAATGACTGTGCTGTGATTTCGGCTATATTTGCATGTAAAATAGAGTTAGTAGTGACAGAATATCTTGTTTAACCTAAAGCGCTGCTCCTCTCAGGCGCGAGCTGAACAGATCAGACGAAGAGAGAGGTGTGCGCGCGCTGGGAAAGAGACCTCGCGCTCGTGCGGCATTACTGGCGAGTCTCGGAGACTAAATAAGGTTTTAGTCTTTTTTTTTGGAAAGAAGTCGCTAAATCTATTCAGATTAAATGTGTGCGATATTTTGCAATCCAGTATGATATGACTGTTGTGTACTGTTATGTGATCTAGAAGGAACAAGCATCAATAGGATTCTGTGGTTGAGCTCACAGTGCTATAAAGCCTTTAGCTGCTGGTCCTTAAATACCCACCAGATGACGCCATTCGTCTGTTAAAATGCAAACAATACCACCGATGATAAAGGAAGAAAGGTTTTAGTTAAGTATTGCCTATCACAGATTTTACCATGGGCATTATTTGACTGAAATTTGCATAATGTTGCTGTCTGTTTGTTTGTTTTCAGAATATTTTTAGACTTGCTTGCTTGTTTTCTTAAAACCTTTTTTTTTTTTAGTAGGTATGCGTGGAATTATATTGTACAGAGTATGAAAATGAAAGGAATAAGGAATCCAAGACATGTCATAAAAAAAATCTGTTGGCAAGAAAACAAGGTATTAAAGATGAAGTGTTGCACTGTATAAAAGCAACAAGATTATATTTGAGAATATAATTAAGCAATTAATGAGTTTTATTTATGTGTTTAGTTATAATTGTTAGTATTTATGTATCTAGATTATGTAATTATTATTATTATTATTATTATTATTATTATTATTATTATTATTATTATTATTATTATTATTTAGTAAGAGTAGTCCTTCTGCGTTGCTGTTTCACACTACAGTTCAGTTGGTGGCGGTAGTGCACCTAAATGCTGGTATGCCAACCACCAATAAACAAAAGAAGAAAGTCGAAGAACCATACCCCCCCCCCTTTTTTTTAATAAAAATTTCATAGCGCTCTATTATTGTATACAAATTAATAAATTGAATTTTTATGAATCAATTAATTAGATATGTTTTTGATTAAACCATATTTATTTTTTATTTATTTATTTTACTTTTAATTGGCCTAAATTGCAGTTAAATTAAACAAGTTTCATGAATTTAATTAATTGTTTTTCATATGATCATCCAGAAAGATTAAAACTGAATAAATAAATAAATAAAAAATAGATAAATAAATAGATAAATAAATAAATAAATAAACTGAATCCAGAAAAATAAAAATAAAACTTAGAGCTATAATTTAATACTAATCAACAGGGCATATTATATTGGGCCTATTTAATAAAAAAATAATAATTAAATGGTGCTCACTCATTTTTTTGTGACGGACCCAAGAAGGACCATGCACAGTCACTTTCCACACAGGCACACTTCATGTTTGGTTGAAATAACCCTTAAGCATGTAAATGTATAATTTCCTTCAGTTTAATTGAAATGTGTAGTTTAAAATATTCTAAAGTTTAGAATTACACAGCCTTGTGTTGTGTAGACAATTGCATAGTGAAAATTGCCCTAAAGCATCACCTAGTGTCCAACCTACTCCTAATACTATTATAACCGGTTTAAACGTGAACAAGGGATCTACAATATTTAAGAAATCTTTAATTTATAAATGTGTTCATGTAAAATCTAAAAGATTGGATACAACTATGGGACACACGGTTGTGCAGCAGCGAGCATCATAACATTGAAAGGAACCTCAAGGTTGTAAATGTGTGAAATTGTGTAGGGCCCCATTCCGTATTTTGCCTGAGGCCCCCAAATCACTAAATCCTCCCCTGACAGAGCCCTAAGCTAATGCTGGTTATGCACTTTAACAACTTTAGCTCTGATTTTCACTCCACTTGCTGACAGTTTTGTAGAAATCTCTGGCAAATGCCCAATATCGGAGACAGATCAGTAGACTTTGATGTAACAACCGCATAATGTGTGTGTCGTCAAAGATGCAATCTGAGAGAAGGGCAGATTCATTGCTGATGCCTGAAATATTTATTTATTAAATATTAAATAAATACATATTTTTAATATTTATGAAATATTTCGCTGATGCCAAAATATTTAGCATGTTAAATATCTGGACCTGTCAGCGACTCAGCGATGAGCTGGTTTAGAGCATTCAGGAAGGCCATCATATTGCATAAAGTACTATGCACAATTTTAGTTCATATTGCATAAAGTATAGCAGCCTATGCACACTTTTCAGTAAGTTGTATTTCTTAAGGGTCGAGGTCTGTCTGGTTGACATGTTCTGTTGGACCCTGCAGTTAGATGTTGTAACTACACATTACGTGGGCAAAAGCACCTTGACGGTCATTCATTTATAGTTTTATTGTAGCTGTAGATGTACAAAATCACTGTTGTTGTTTTTTTTTTTTTTGAAAATCATAAAATAGATTTGGTTATTTGTGTTCGACCTGGGTCTGAAGGAGTACAGTAAGTAATCACATTGCATTATGAATCAAGTTTCATGCTACATGCTTACAAAGACAAAATGCAGTAACATCTAAGAAAAATGGTGTTTACATTTGCACTTCGCTTGATTTTATTTTTTACACTTTGAGCCAAACTCATCTCTCACAGAACAGATAACAGTCTTCAACAGTCTATTATTTTGAGAAAAGTTTTTGTGATGTGCCTTTTGTACTGTAGCACTGTTATTCTACTAAAAAGTATAGTTTGCGTGTTATGCTATTTCTTCTTATTTACTCATGAAAACGGATGAAAATAAAAGAAAGGATCAATAACCACAACATCAAGTCATACATTGTCAGTTTTGGAGAGTCGTTTTGGGAATAAATGAAGAAAAAAAAAAGTGTGCTATAAAAATAACTCCTGCTAAATCTTGTTAGACCTGAAAATAACCAATTTATCTGTGATCTTTTCATATTTCACAGTAATATCAATGTTTGTTAGCAGATCTTTTTTTGGTCAAACCACATATCTTTTTTTTCAAAACACTGTAAAACCTGACAAGTCACAGTAACTCAAAACCGTTTGAGTAAACAGATTGCCTTTACTTAAAACCATGTAAGTATTAAAACTTTGCAATTATGTAATCAAGTGATTAATTAAGTGCTGATTGAGCTTTAGTGATGAACAGCTGCTGTTAACAAACAGCATCACCAGCTCCACTTATTAGTAACCAGACTGACTTTATTTCTGTCAGACGTCTACAGAAGATCTTATTGAGAATTAACTAAGGTTTAGATGTTGATTTATTGTTTCATTTGAAGTAACCATGTTAGAGATCAGTGTTTGCTTTAGTTGGGCTCTTGACCCTTGACTTCTGTCTTAGTATTTTTTTCTGGTTGTTGTAACCATGTGTTTTTGAAACATGTTTGTTATAACTCAGAAAACCCAGAGAAAATATGATCAGGTATTGGTTGTTATACAGCATATTGGTGATAATAATCATCAATTATGGAGCTGTTCAGAGATCAAAATCTTACTAAATAGGTGTTCTATAGTTTGTTCAGTTGATTACAATGAAAGCCATTCGAAAAGTCAGTGTTCCTTTCATAATCAGTTAATATAAAGGACTTTCCAAACAGTTTGGTCTTCTATGGATTATTGATGTCTGTGTGTGACTAAGTGACACCAAAGAAAACCAAACTGTTTGGAAAGTTCTTCATATTAACTGATTATCACAAAACCACTGGCTCTTAGAATCACTTTTACTTTAATCAATCCAATTAATTACACAACACCTGTTTCATCAAAGATTAGACTCCAAACAGTTCAATAAACAATGATTATCATCAATACACCGTATAACAACCAGCATCTAGGTACAGGTTAGATAAAAAAAAATGCTAACCTGAATGAACTATAAGTTGCTTTGGATAAAAGCAGCTTCTAAGAGTGTGAGTGTGTGTATAACACCAGATGATATTTCCTCTGGGCTTTTGAGTTACAACAAACGGTTACAACAGCCAAATAAAAAACTAAGACAGAAATCAAGGGTCAAGAGCCCAACTAAAGCAACCACTGATCTCTAACATGGTTACTTCAAATGAAAACAAAAAATCAACATCTAAACCTTAGTTAATTCTCAATCAGATCTTCTGTAGACGTCTGACAGAAATAAAGTGAGTCTGGTTATTAATAAGTGGAGCTGGTGATGCTGTTTGTGGGGTTGTTTAATCAGAACTTGAGAGATTTAATGTATTTTATTTCAGTTTATTCTATCTAAGGCTGTGTCTGAAGTCAGTTGGAGTTCTTGTATTTCTCTTTTCTTCAGTAATTCTGTTTGTTAACAGCAGGTGTTCATCACTAATGCTCAATTATCACTCAATTAATCACTTAATTACTTAATTGCAATGTATATCTTCTTTCAGTGAACTCAACTGAATTAAGTTCAGAGTACTCATAACTGTTAAGTTTTAACACTTAAATGGTTTAAGGCAATCGGTTTCCTCAAACGGTTTGAGTAAACCCAACTTGTCATGTTTTTAAGGATATTTGTTTACACAAAAGGTTTGAGTTAAGTTACTTGTCGGGTTTTACAGTGTGTTAGTTTTAAAAACTTACATGGTTTAAGGCAATCGGTTTCCTCAAACGGTTTGAGTAAACCTAACTTGTCAGGTTTTTAAGGATATCTGTTTACTCAAACGGTTTGAGTTAAGTTACCTCTAAACACAGCACCCTTAGCAGATCTTTTTTTGGTCAAACATCAACATTTATTATCTCAGTATTTGAGTAAACTGTTTTTTTTTTTTTGTAAAGCAGAAGTCAAACTGTGAACATCATACAGACGGGAATGGAAAAAGAAAACACACCCTTAAACCACAAGCTATTGACGCATCAAGACAAACATGCACAAACTGACATCAACCACAGGTGTCCAGTAATAGGCACAAGCTCCTGCAGACCTTTGTACAGAAATAATTTATTCAGACCACAGCAGGTTTCATTTTGGCTCACAAACCGAGTTTGTTAGTGGGGCCAGAGCCTCAAACTGCCAGGGGCCTCTAAAGATGTTGAACTCCAGGATCCTTGGCACATCTGATCACTACCATATATTGAGAAACACTGGCTAAAACAATGAGGAAATGTGGTTTCCTTATTGTTTTAGCCAGTGGTTCTTAATTTTGGTCTGGCATCCCAAGCTCTGCCATGAACTGAGCAGACAGGTGTTTACTGCTCCTTATTCACTGAGCGCAGGATATCTGGTCACTTGACAAAATGCACCCAGGGGGAACAACCTTTCTTGTCAACAAGAGAGCAGTTTTAAGATCTCCCTGTGGTTTTCAACATTTTGCCAATTTTTATTTGCATTTGTTGCTAATGGAGTGCTAATTTAATCTAACCAATCCCAAAACTCAATCATAGACTCAGAAACTGTGGGGTGTTGCAGGAACTTCCGGAAATGATCACTCAGCTCGATCATCTTCTAGTGACGACACCTGCATACACCACATCCTCCTCCTCTTTAACATTCTGTAAAAAAAAAGATTGAATAAAATCTTCTGAATTAAAATGTTTGATACCAGTTTGTGGTATCAAGCAGCATAATGGACTGTTTTCGTACAGCTAAAATAAATAGTTGGACAGTGTTGCAGACTTGTCAAGCTAGTTTAACTTTGAATTAAAAAAAAAAAAAATAAAAAAAATTATGTTTCTGTCTCACTCTTAAACATGTTCTCATGCAGTATGTGCATTTGTCACTTTCAATTCCTGTAGACTTTGGTTTTCTTGTGAAACCACAGTGTAACACAGGAATTTCTTGAAAATATATGTTTTTACTCACTTTTTTAAAATGTAAAATTCTGTATAGTGTCAATGGTAATGTTTACAGATCCTGGACTCTTTCAGAGTTTTTCAGTTGCTTTAAAAACATACTCCAGCAGAAATGACCTACAGCAGAGGTCATTTGTTTCATGGTCTGTCACATACAAGCACAGTGCATTCACATAAATCTGCAGTGACATAAAAACATAAAATAGGAATAAATGATTTTTACCGGTTTCTGCGCTTTTCTTTTGTAGAATGTTGTATCAGCATAAGTGATCTCCTCTTCACAAGCCTGAACTGTTTCAATGAAAACAGATGCATTAAAAGAGAACTCAATCCTAACTAGAGTTATTTTCCTTAATAATTGAAATATGCTGAGGAAAGTATTTTTACGCAGGTAAGTTTAGGATCATAATGTGTAGAGAAAGTTGTTTTATAATTGATTTTGATGCAGTTTGAGAAATGATGAATACATTTTTTTTATGACTGAGATGATTAAAGGGCTTTGTTAAGTATAATTTTATAGATATGAAAAAAAATTCTGAATATGACTGTAATTTATACTTTAATCAATGTGTTACAAGTATTACTTGTTATTACAGTTAAAAGCAGTAGGTAACACTTACCTTCTTGATCAGTTTTTCTATGTTTCCTGCAGATGTAGAAAATTCTGACTGCAGCTACAATCAACAGAGATCCAACAACAACAGCAGAAACCAGCACTATCAGATAGCCAGAGAATGGAGGAACTGAAGGAGGCTGTATTAAGTCTAGAGAGACCATAATGTCAATCTATATTTAAAAAAAAAAAAAATAAATACAGAGATTATAGTAAAAAAACACATATATCAGCTCTGCTGTACCTGAACATGTGTGACAGAGTTGAGTGATGTTCAGATGTGTGGTCTGGTTGCTGATGGGATTGTTGAGCACACAGCTGTAGCTGTTTTTATCCTGATATTCCACCTCCAGAGGTAGAGAGAGACTGATGCTGAGATCAGACACACTGATGCTGGACAATAAACTGTTTTCCTTTGTACCAGGAGATAGTCACATGACTCACATTCACCACTGAACACAACAATGAACAATTCTGCTGTGATGATGTAAAGAACATTGTGAAAAAGTTTGATGATGATGAACATTGTGAAGAGTTACTTCTAATGACAGGAACAGGCAGGCAAGCTGAAAAAGATTTGAATAATTCATACTAGCTGTTGATTGAGAGTTTGTGATGTCATTCAGCGATTGTGTCTATTGCAGTTTTAGAATTTCAGAGTTCAGAAGGATGAGAAGTCAAAAATGAGTGTGTATCTCAAGTTTTACAATTCCAATATTGAAAAATCCCGCCCACTTTTAATACTTCTCATATCCCTATTCACCTTATTCCGCCCCGCCCACTTTTAATACTTCGCATTTCCGCCTTTTGTCATCCGACTTCCGCTAAACTGATACGGCACGTCCGGTAACTAGTTCAGTAGTTGTAAGAGGGTTTATAGCTAGCTGTAACTGTGGTGAAATGACAAAGAACGTTAATACCGTAAATGTTATAAATTGGGAGCACAATGAAAATTTCTTAAGACTATCAAATGGTCTCAAATTGTCCCATCCATCGTCGCTGTTAACGTGGGTAATGTTAGAACGAACGTGCACCCAGCCAGTCGAGCAGTCTAAACCTCTCAGCATGAGTGCTGGTTAGTTTTTTTTGTGTTCACTAAGTTATAAATGTTTAAAAGTATATTAACGTGTTTGTGACATACACAGCCGCTGACTTGATGATCATCATCAGACTTAGTATTTTGTCTAATAACTTAATTGTACAGTGGAGTAAGGTGAGTGAACATTTATAAATTACACATTAGAAAAGCAGGAGGCTGAACCTTGGAAGTGAAAAACGCCTTATATTCAAGTGTGCATTATTATTAGGCAGATTTTCTTTTACAGATAAAATGAGCCAAAAAAGATTATATATCACTTATAAAAGATCAAATACAAAATGAATAGTTATTAAGATTGATGTGGGTTGGAATTGGTAAAATATACCAAAAAATATGATAAGAAAATCAACTTGCCTAGTAATTCTGCACAGTGTATATGCAAAATGTAAGGTAAAGGTAAGATTTGGTAGGTGTACACTGAGTGTCACATTAAGTCTAATCAATGAATAAGGTAGGTAAACATCAAGTGTAATAATAATGAATGATTCTGAAATAAGACAACTATGAAAGCTTTGTAATGTATTTTAAGTTTGCCATGTTCTGTACAGGGCTGAGGGCCTGTAAGCTGCTCATCTGGGTTCCATCACAGCAAGTTCTGCTACATGTCCCATACAATGAGCATTTCTGTGCCAAGACTGTAGCTAGACTAAAAACATTTTACTTTAAGTATATGCTTCCTCGTGTCAGATAAGTTTCAGGCAGGCCACCTGCTGCTTTCCACAAGATACTTGCAGCTTTGTAAGTAAGCAGGAATGAGAATAATTAGGGTTAAGGATAGGATATTAGGTAATTGGGGTGGGATGTAGAGGGTGTGGGTGAAGACTGTAACTATATTAAATAAGTTGTTTTAAATCAGTTGTGTTAAACAAGAGACAGTTGTGTTTTAGTTGATCAGTGTTTGTTGTTTTCATGTATAAAATCATTAGTGATTTGTTGATCAGTGTTTGTTGTTTTCAGGAAGCAAGAGACACTTTCTACTGACCATCCTGTAAAATTTCACCGTTTAATTTCCATATGTAATAAACCAAGATGGAATTAACTTGCAAACTTGGACTTGCTTATTCCTTCAAATCAGAGATTAAAGATAAAAAAATGATCAAACTAAGATAAAAAAAAAAACTATGCACAGCAGGTAATGTCAGGTGACATTGTAAAGGTTCATAAAAATAACTATTACAGCAGGTAACTTCTGGTGGCTTTCAGCTAAAGGTTTGTAAAAAAATAACCATTACAGCAGGTAACTTCTGGTGACTTTCAGCAAGATCATGGGCATATGGATAAGGTGAATAGCAAAAGAAAAGAAAAAGAAACCAAAATTTAACTCACCATAGACAGTGAGAGTGAATCTCTTGCTCACAGTGCATCACTGTAGTTGATAGAGTCCAGTGTGCTCAGTTCTGGTGTTTGTGATGATCAGAGATCCAGTTTGATTGTCCACCTTCAGTCTGTCTCTGAATCTCTCATCAAGAACATCATCATATACAACCATGCTGTCGGCCATTACATTGATTTTGAGCTATTAAAGTGTTTTCAGATCCAAACCTCCACAGAATCAGATCATCCATCATGTCAGTGAGACCAGAGTGTAGAGTGACTGAATCTCCCTCCAGCACTGACACTGACTCCACTTCATCTGTATCAGCAAACACTGGAGAACAAAGAACTGGTCACATATTAAGGCTAATTGCCTTTATTTACTCAAGATCACTGGTTTGTAGTAATTATAAAGTGTAGATGACAAACAGAGAACAGCAGCACAAACACAAAACATGTGACAACAGAAACACATCAACTGACATATAAGATTATATGTGAGCCAATAAATGAAATTAATAATAATGAATGAAGTTGCATGATTTAGTGTAGTTTAGAGCTTTATTAATTCCCTTGGGGCAATTCATTTAGACTGTGGTGGTGCTTCACATTTACAAATAACACTTAATACACATACACACAGCCCTACCAGATGCCGCATGAGCAGCGCCCAGAAGATGACTAAATTGAGCTAAAACAAATGAGAAATGAACACTAGAGAAAGATATGTGTCAAGTGTGGTTTTGGAAAATGAACGAATTAATCAGTTATAATATGCCTACTGAATTTAAGACTACTTTTACATGTGTAATAAGAGCAAGTGAAAATCCACCTTGTATAAAAAAAGCAACAAAATCCTTTTTTAAAAGAAAGTATAACTTACCAACAAGTTGCAAGCAGAACAAAATGACAGCATAAAACATTTTATTTGACATTTTTAATATCCACTCTGCGATTATAACACTGAAATTCCTGACAACAGACTGTTTTGACTTGACAGAAGTGTGATACTAACTAGTGTGTGTGTGTGTGTGTGTGTGTGTGTGTGTGCGTGGATCCTCCCCCAAAGAAGCTTGAACACCCTTCGATCAGTGCAGTCCAGCTGTGCTCACATATACTAAAGTGTCACAATTATATTCACTTCTGGCTTTTAAGACAGTTTTTAGTGGCAGAAACCATTTAGTTTATAAATTAGCTGTGTTCTTATTTGTTAATTTGTATTCATATAAGAATGTATAATCTCATGCTGCTTCAGCGTTTTTAAGAATCGGAAATGTTCAAGAACAAGAGGAACTGCTATGTGAATGAGCAAGTGTAGCAAGATTTTAAAGTAGTAAATTAACAGAAAAACAGGTAGTGAGTATAGCAGATATTTTAGAAATTTCTTTCAATTTTTAAAAAAAGATTTTTTATATAATAAAATAGATGTCAAAAACTGAATCTTAAGACCATGACCTTTCTAATGATATTCAAACATTAAATAATAATTTTATTAACACAGAGCTGGGTCATCAGTGCTCCCCTGCGTATTAACAGCTCAAAACACTAGTTTGTTTACTGTGAAGTGAAAGGAATTCTTTGCTGAATTTGCGAATCTTCACAGGGCTGCCAACCCACACATTCTTTTCACAATTAGGGTGCTGAGTCTTACACAACTGACACTGTTCTCACACACTCAAGCCAAACGTAAGAGCAAAATTAGTTGAAAGTACCCTCAAATGAAAGAAAGAGCAAAATTAGTTGAAAATGAAAACCTCAAAATTCAACATTTATCAACTTAGCAAATCAAAAAAATACACCATTATTACTTGATGTTTTGTAACGTTGAGCAGTGTAGCCAATCAAAGATATATCTGTTGATTACTTGAACACCTCTGATTGGCCGCTGCATTCAAGTTAATCAGAATACACTCACTGCTCAAAACAGGATTTTTTTTTTTTCAGCACACTTGCAAAATCTACACAAATAGTGTAGACACAATGTAAATAAGGATGCTTTTGCAATGTCACAAATCATTTCACAATTCTTGTTGTGGTGAAAAAATTTTTTTATTGGTTTCGCAGCACTCCATCATTCATTCATTCATTCATTTATTTCACAATTTTATAATTTATTTTGCTATTTTATGACACTAAGCATCATGACGTTAATAAAAAACAACTCCAGAAAACCCCAAAATTTCTTATTTTAAACCCTAAGTAAACTCAATTCAACTAAAAAGAGCCAACAAATGCAACCAAATCAATCCAAACAAATAAGTGCCCCCAAATCTGTCCAAACCAATGCTAAAAAGTCTGAAAATAGTTTCACTCCAAACCAATGCTAAAAAGTCTGAAAATAGTTTCACTTTGTTTTTGAATTTTTTCAAATTGAAATTGCATTGTAGATATCTTAAAACGATTAGGCCTACTACTTTATCATTACTTTTAAAAGCGGAGCATTGCAGGCTTTTCCCTCTAGTGTCTGATCTACTAACTCCAGCGCCATTTCTGACGAAAAAAAAAAAACGAGACGCACCCGGCTGCAGCCTGCAGATCGAGGCGGGGCTGCATCTGGGGCGGCTACTCTGATTGGTTCAATCGTCTTTCAAAGACATACATGATAGAACATGTGTGCCTAGTCAGTGTAGGACGGAGTATGTTGTTTAAAAAGCTAAAAACATTTAGAAGTTTTACAAATCCTTCATTATAATACACAGAAAAAATAAAAATAAAAAACATTAGCATGTAACCCTCCCTGTCCCTGAAATGATTGTTTTGTTAAATTAAGCTGATCTTTAGACTAACAGACGAAAACCACTACATTTAATAAATGAACTGGGTTGATTATCCACAGTGGGAGGATCAGATAGAGGAATTAAATATGAATTAAATAATTTTTTGGAAAAATGTAAGTTTCATATCATCAGAGTATGAGAAAGGAAGTGAAAAGGATGTATCAGTATTGGTTTTATATAGCATGACAAGACAATTATTGTTTCATATAATTAATTATCTGTCATGCAGTTGATAAATGATACTGCAGTAGGCTAATGTGTCCACTGTGTGCCATTTCAGTTTTTATGAAACTGATTTTCTTTACTACATTGCAAAGCATTGACTTTTCCCTCTCCTTTTTTTCAGGAAAATATGCTGCTCCTCATTATTTTAAAGTGAAGAAATCCATAAACTTTTATTTCTACCTGCCAGTGATGATTCTGAAAGGACATGTAATCCGTTGCTATAGTAACGAACGCAATTTCATGATCATCATGCTCTTATTTTAGTGCAGTTTTTTTATGCCATGCATGACTTCTGATATGACCGGTTTCAGCGGCCAAAATTGAAAAAAAAAAAAAAAACACATTTTGACTCATTCCTAGCTTGAACCAGATCCGAAAATCTCACAACCACTGCGCTCAGGGGCGTCGGACTGGGGGTAAAACCAGTACTGATTACCAGGGCCCCAAAGGAAGAGATGGCCCTTGAAAATTCTGGAATATATTTATTTTACCTGGATATTTTAATGGGGGCCCATCAGGACTGCCTATGCATAGGGCCCAGGATCTTGTGCAACGCCCCTGACTGCGCTCAAATATTGAGATAAACTTTATAAAGTATCATCTATTTATATTAAACTAATATATGGTATCTTCTCTGATACCCATTTTGTGACCATTATTCATAATACAATATTCAAAAATCAATAAAAATTCTTAACATAAATACGTGGACGTGGTGTAATGCATTAAAATTTGTTTTTAAAAGGCCAAAATCAGTAAACATTTTTAATAAAGAATTCTATTTACAGACAAGCAGGTTATGTTAAAATAAATAAATAAAAATAAATAAATAAATAAATAAATAAATAAATAGGAGGAAAATGCTTAACACGTAATTAAACGTGCTGCGCGTTCGTATTCTGGGCTCATATCTGCTTGTCTGTGAATAGAATGCTTTATTAATAATTTGTTAAATGAGTTTGGTCTTTTTAAAACACTGTTTTAATGCATAAAGCCACGGACTTTCACGTTAAGTGTTTTAGAATGTCCCAATGATTATTAATTTGTGAATTCGACTGGTCCAGAAGAAACTTGCAGCAACTAACATCTCGTGATTCAAGAAATCATTCATCAATTTAAGCTTTTTAAACAACATACGACACGAACAGCCCCGCCCCAGATTTATGGCTCTAACAAGCATCACTGAAATAGATCTTTTTATTATTATTATTATTTAACCGAGAATTTGCTTTCACTTTTAACTCCATTTAACCAGCAACATTGCAATATACGTTTTTATTATTATTATTATTTAACCGAGAACAAAACGATATTCTCTTTTCATCTGTATAAATACACAAAATTCAGCCGTCTCTTAAAATTTTTTTTAAAAAAAATCGTCCAATAGTTTTTTTTTTGGTACACATTCTGAAGCTACGCTTGCTTCAGTGACGTCAGATGATAAGGACGGGGTTTCTGAGGGAGAAACGAAAGACGGACAGCGCCATTACGAAATGAACATTTTTATATAAGTCTTCATTAATCTTCATTAATATCTCTGGGAAGGGGGACTGGAAATAATGGGAGGCTATTTTGTGCTTTCTCTGTGCTTTTTACTTGTTGATGGTAAGCCATTTTGGATAGCCTTTTATTGTTTCAGCTCTTCCTTTTTCATGGTTGAAAATGAATGCGATTTCATATATGTCAACGTTTTTATCGTGAAATCTGTCTTTTCCTTGTAGCCGTTTAAATAATATTGGCGATTATTAAAGTTCGCATTATTTTGCTTTTTATATTCCGTATATAATTTATCTGTTGCGTACTGTTCCTGGGGCCGTTAATAAACAATTATTTTTTTATTGTTTATATGTTAGTGTAATACAACATTTGCCGTTTTGAGTGCCACATTTTTATTTTTGTCATTTGGGTGCCAAATTTATGTTTATACATAGTATAGCCTATATATGTGTGGCACACACACACACCACACACACACACACACACACACACACACACACACACACACACCACACACACACACTCAAGGGGTGCCCAGTTCTGCCATGCATAATTCAAGGTAGGCCTAATGGTTGTACTGTGCAAATGTGTACAAACACACCAAACACATGCACATTTTGCTATCAAAATTATTCAACCCCCTTGACCTGCAAGACATATTTTGCCTGCCAATAAGGAACCATTGTTATGACACCAATTCAAAGCCTTAAGTAGAACTATTTAGAGAAAGTATTATTAATACATTTGAGTGATTCTGAGAATTTAAAGGAGGTGTTCTTTTCTTTTCTCTGCACTAATATTGAAATAATATATATATATATAAATGAGTATAAATTACAGTCCTGAGTTTTATATTACCTCAAACTGTCTAACTGGTAACTGATACAAACTAGAAAGTCTGTGGCAGCTGAGCATATAAATGAGTATAAATTACAGTCCTGAGTTTTATATTAAACAATGAAATTTTCACAGTACAAACATTACCTCAAATCAACTGGAACTGACCATCGAGAGCATTCATGCTATATTTTTTCCCTGTGGCAGCCAACTGCTCCAATTTGCGCCAAGCAACTGCTGACATAGCCGGAAATCCCAGGGGTGTCCATGTCTTTGTCTTTGCCAAAAACAACAGCAACTTTTAATTGTGTCATCACGGTGTTGTTCGGATACCAAACAACCAAATGAAATGATGCTGTGGTACTTCAATAACATTCCAAGCACTCATAATACCAAACAACCAAACTAAAAGATTGCCTATATGATAGCTTCAACAACACACTCAACCACACACATCAGGTGGAGCCCAATACAAAGCTGTATTATAAATGATGAGGAAACGGAGAGATTCAGCGACGACTGCAGTTGGACGTATGAGACGGGAGCACTGACCATCACTAGAAAACCAGACCCTGACAAAATGATGACGTTATGAAACGCAGAGATCACAAAGCGAAGGTTCAGGCCAAAAAAAGCGAGACATGTTGAACACAAACAGCAAGTGTGACAGCCAAGAATCACCCCAAAAAAACCAAGACAACTGGTGAAACCATTAAAAACATTCCAAGTGGTCAGGGTGAGTAATGTATTTCCAATACTAGACTGGGTTGCATTTATGATCAGTTTTAGTATATAAGTAGTCGAAGTGCACAGGTTCTCTGGTCTGTAAAAGTCATATTCTATATTTCTCTTCAAACACAACCATGAGCTGTGTTCTAGAAGTCACTCTTAAGCATAAAGTCTATTAATTAATATAAGATAATTAGAAATGACTGATTGATTCTACTGCATGCATTGCAAAAAATATATATAAAGAACGTTGCAATCTCTACTGTGTTAACACTCATCTACTGTTCACATTAACATATTAAAAGGCAAAAGTGATAACAGCCGTGCAGATGTACCACAAATCGTACTGTCCTTCCATCCTGACTTAGCTTCATATAGTATAGAATATTCCGGTACAGTTAATCTAGTGCTTTACAAGAGGGACAACACTTAGAGTGCTGAGTTACTCCACTGAACCTCGAATACACATAACTTACCATTCTTACACCACCTACACACCAAGGACCCTTTCAACGAACACAACTGATGTCAGACTTAACTCACATAACTGATTTCGTTAGCGACATTGTCATGACACAGAAATTCACTTGGTGTGGAAGCAGGGCATGTCTTGCTGTAAGTCTTCAGCTGCTAACATGCTTTCTCAAATTAAGCCACTCATCGCTATCTATGACTTGACAAACTTCCTCTCAATCTTAGTTGATGCTTATATACGTGAGCTTAAAAACAATGTAAGATGACTCTTACAAGTGAATTGACAAAGCACATAACCACACGTATGATGAATAACCCCCATCCTATAGGTACATCATGGGATATATAATCACACTTTAAATCTGTTTATCACTTGTAAATGGGAAACAAACACCATTGACAGATGACACATTCTGCAGATTTCCTAAGTTCTGTAGCTGCCCCAAACGTAACTGGTGTGGTTTGTTTTTTTGACGAGATGGAAAAAGGGACAGGGGGTTTTAAAGGGTGATCAAAGGGAAATCAGCCCTGGGTGTAGAAAAAAACCCAAGAATTCATGTTAAAAAAATTTGGGGGAAAAGATTCTTTTAATCGGCCCCCTTTTTCCCCCCCCGGTTTTAACCGAATGGGTGAAGTTTTAAAAAAGTGGCCAAAAATGACCCCCCTTGGGGGGATTATGAGGGGATTGTTCTGTTGTACCCGCTAGCCCCAGCTTTTTTTTTCAACATAAACAAATTCTACATGGGGAACTACACTCCCCAAACCCCTAAAGATTTTTTTTTTTTTTTAAAGGGCTCCAATACAAGCCTTGTTGGTAAAATTGGGGAAAATTTTATTGGAAGTTTTTCAATTTTTTTAATTAAACCAAAAAAAAATTTTAAGACACCCCCAAGGGAAAAAATTTAAAACCAATTAAAATTTCCCAAAAGAGATAGATTTGAAGAAAAATATTTAAAGATATAAAAGAATACTTTTTGAAATAAGCCTTTTAAAACCCAGGGAAAGGGGGGCAGTTTATAAACAGGAACAATATTATCTAAAAACCTTAATGTCACCAATAATCAAAGCTGGACTGATAAAAAGATTTTCCCCCAAGGGAAAACATTTTTTGTGTTGGGTGAGATTTTCTCCATTTTTTTAGCAATTTTTTAGAGGTCATCTACCCCTTAACTCGGAGAGCCGCAGTTTAGGGAAAAAATTTTTAAAAAAAAAAAAATGCAAAGTTCAATTTTAAAAAAAAAAACATTCGGGCTTAAAAGGTTTTTTTTTTTTTTTTTTTTTTTTTATCCCACTGCCCATTTGTGTTTTTAAAATTAAAAAAAAGCCCCCTGTGATTTGGGTTTTCCCCCCCTTTTTTATTTAAACCTTTTTTAAAAAATACATGATCCCGTTTTGTTATGTTGTTTAAGCAACCTTTTTATTTAAATTGGTTATAAAAAAATTTTTTTTAACCAAATTTTGCACTTTTTCCCAAGATAGTCTTGTTAAACTTATGTTTTAAAAAAACGTTTCATTAGTAATATTTTGCTGATGCGCCCCTTGTGGCCTCAGGGGAGTAAAACCCCCAAAACCCCTTTAAACGGTTTAATTGTTTAGGGGGTAAAGAACCCCCCACTTTTGTGAAAATTGGAAAATTTTGTTGTGAAACTAGAGGGGCCCCTTTTGGGCTAAAATGTAACTCATGATAATTATATCAGGGGTTTTGCTGGCTTAGCATGGCCTTGGTTAGCAACAGGACCTGATTTTACCAAGTGAAAATTCCCGGGCTCAAACCCTTGGTTTTTACCCCCGGAAAAAAAATTTTGATTAAACCCAAACGATTTGAAGAAACCCGTTTTTTAAAATTTTGGTTTAAAATTCGGTTTTTAAAACAGTGTTTTTGGGGTAGGGGCACAATGGATTTATCTAAACCTTTTTCTGATTTTAGGATTTTATGGGTTGGGGTTTGGGTTAGGTTTTTGGTTTTTGGGAAATCTACAAATTTTTGGAAATTAAAAAGTTCCCGGGGGGCAAAAAAAAAGGGTTTACCCCGGAAAAACTCTAACTCAAAAAAAACAGGGGAAATGCTTGTTAGCCAAAAATGCGGAAATTTTAAAAATTTTTCCCGACAAAAAAAAAAAACTTCTTTCCATTTATGGTTTTAAAAAGCAGTCCTTTTTTTTTATAAGGCTTTAAAAATTTGGTGGCTGAGGACTCATGTGGTTGAGTGGGAAATCCCTGTTGCATTAACAGAGTGTTTAAAAAAAAACAAAAAAAAAAAAACCTTTTTTTGCATACCATAAATTTTTTCAAATTGCATTTTAGCGGGGTTTAAATTTTTTTTAAAACAATTTTTTTTTTGTGTTTAGTTTTCCCCGGTGAAAAATTCTTTAGAAAAAAAAAAAAAAAAAAAAAAAAAAGGAAAAGAAAAACTAGTTAAACAATATTTTTTAAAAATATGCTGATTCTGTGATCCAAATTTTGAGGAAAAGACAGATGATATGCCCAAAAAATATCATTCAAAGTTCAAATTCATAGGGGGTATTTTTCTTTTTTTATTAAATTTTTAACAGCTTGATTTTAATTGGGTTTTTTTAACCAAACTGCTTTTATAGATTCAGTATTTTTTTTTCAATTTCAAAAAAAAGGGAAATTAAATTTCGTAAGTGCATTCCCCCCCTCCCGCCCAAACACAACAAAACACACAAACCCTTCACATGCTGGCACTCACCAACCAAAAGTCCAGTTATAGATTTGCATGCCTAAAAATTTTTTGTCCAAACCCAAAATAAAGCCCCCTTTTTTTTCCCCAAAACCAAAAAAAATCCCCAAAAAACAAACGGTTTTTTTTGTGACCGAAAAGGCCCCAAAAATTTTTTCAAAAAAGCCCTTTATTGGGCCCCCCATTACACAAAAAATAAAAAAAAAACCCCAATGTCCCTTTTTCTGATAAAATTTGTGACAAAAAAACACATTTTGCAGACCCGTATATTGTTGGTTTTTGTATTTTTTTAAATTTTCATTTTTCACCCTCAAATGATGGCCAACTTTTTGGGCGACCAACGCTGCCCCCAAACTTTATTAAATTTACCAATGTAAAAAAATTCATGTTTAAATATTGAAAAGGGATTTTAAAACCAAAAAGCCCCAAAAGCCGGGGTTTTCCCCCCGTGAATTTATAAAACTAAGGGGGGTTGGTTAAATAGGGACTGAACGGGTGGGTTTTTTAAAAAAAAGGTGTATGGTTTTTAGAAATTTTAAGGGCAACAGGGTTTGAATCGGCCAACCCAAACAGGATCAAGGACCCGGAAATTTTCCATTTTATTAAAAAATATTTGAATCAGCTTCAATTAGTTTTTTCAGGGGATGTGGGGAAACCCATTATTGACCAAAAATTTAAATGATTAACTCTTCCCCCCCCAGCGTTTCTGAAAAAATTGCCCGCCACTTGGCCCGCGGTTTTTTTTTAATATTTTTTTCTAAAATTTTTTGGGAGCCCCCCTAATAATTTTTTTTAAAAAAAAAAGAAAAAACATGTTTTTTTTTAAAAGAGTACAACTGGATTTTATATTCATGGAATAAACAAAAAAAAGAGCAGTAGAAACGCCTTTTCCCCTTTAGCCCCCCAAATCTTTCAAAGAACTTTACCCTATTCCCTGGATTTGATATTATTTCGTTCACACCTATTAGGCAGTATTTTGTTAGTATTGATTTTATTATTGAAACATATTATTATTTTCATACGCATTATGCTTAATACTAGAACGCTGGTTTGTGTGTTCTTCCTGTTTCGTGGTTTTTGATCGGAAGATTCTGGTTCATTCAGAAAGCGTGAATAGCGCCCCCCCGCCCTATAACCGTAAAAAACGGGAAAGGCGGGGAAAAATTTGTTAGGGGGGGAAACGTATTTTTAAAACATTTTTCCAAAAAACCCTTTACAGTTTCAAAGGGAAAGTGGCAAACTGGCTTGGAGGTATTAGTGGTGGTATTAGCTTCTGTTGTACAGCTAGTCCAGCTTTACTCAACATCAACAAATTCTACATGAGAACTACACTACCCATAATCCTAAAAGATTTTTTTTTTTTTAAAGACTCAAGTAAGCACTTGTTGAGTAAAAATTGAGAAAGTTATGACCCAAGAGTTTTTCAATTTTATAATTAAACATCAAAATAATTCTAAGACACCCAAATGAGAAAAAATAAACCTAATTATATTCCAGAGAGATGAAGAATTTGTAAGATAATATTTAAAGATATAAAGAGAATACTTATTGAAATAGCCTTATAATCCGAGAATGGGGACAGTATTATATCAGTAACAATATTATCTAAATCCTTAGATGTCAGCCAATAATCAATGCTGGACTGACTAGATAACGAGTAATTACTCCAAGTAAAGCATTCTTGTGTTGGGTGAGATTTTCTCCATTTTCTCATGCATTTTCCAGAGGATCATCTACCGTTACACTCGTGAGAGCCGCATGTTTAGAAAGCCATGTAAAATGAATGCAAGTTCAACTTTGAAAAAAACACATCTCGAGACTTAATGGTGTTTTTTTTTTTTTTCATCCCACTGCTATTTGTGTTTTTAAATTAAAAATGTACTCTGTGATTGGCTTTCCGCCCTTTGTATTAAACTTTGAATACATACATGATGCTGTTTTGTTTATAGTTGTTTTAAGCAACTTAATTATTTATAATGGCTTATAAATATTATTTTAAACATTATGCACTTTTTCCACAGATAGTCTTGTTATCTTATGCTTTGAATAAACGTGCATTAGTAATATTTTGCTCGATGCGCCCTCTTGTGGCCTCAGGAGAGTAAACCACACCCCTCTTAAACGGTATATATTGTGAGAGGTATGAACGCCCACTTCTGTAGAGTTGAATTCTTGTTGTGAACACTAGAGAGCGCTGGTCTAACAGTGTAACTCATGATATTATATCAGGGTTTAGCTGGCTTAGCATGGCCTTGTTAGCAAGCAGGACCTGATTTTACCAAGTGCACATTCCTGGCTCAACATCTTGTTGACCCTGGAACAACATTGTGATTAACCAATCAGATTTGAAGAACCAGTTTATAGTTTTGGTGAAGTTCAGGTTTACAATCAGTGTTTGGTGCTAGTACATCAATGTCATTTATCTATCATTTCCTCTGATTTTAGAGATTATTCATGGTTAGGGTTAGGTTTAGGTGTATGGTAAATACTACATTTTTGGATTAAAATGTTCCAGGGTCAACAAAATATGTTGACCTAGGAACACATCTAACTCAACAAAATCAGGAAGTGCTTGTTAGCAAAGATGCTGTAATTCTAAAAGTTTTGCAGACAAAAAAAAAACACTTCTTTCCATTTATGGCGATTCAATAATGCAGTCCTTTTTTCATAAGGCTAAAATTACGTGTGTCTGATGGACTCATGTGGTTGAGTGTAACTCATGTTGCATTAACAGTAGTGGTTTAACAACAACAACAAAAAAAAACCTTTTATAGCATACCATAAATTTTTACAACTTGCATTGAGTCAGGTGTTACATTTGTTCTTAAAACAATTTTGTTTTTGTCCTTGATGTTGACAGGTGAAAAGTTCTTCAGAAAAAAGAAAAAAGAATGTTGCTAGTTAGACTAACTTGTTTTGAAAAATATGCTGATTCTGCTGATCTATTTAGAAAGAGAGACAGATGCATATGCCATAGAATATCATTCTTAATATTTCACTTACATAGGGCTATTTACATATTTTATCTAATGTAACAGCTTGATTTGATAATTGTTTTTGTTAAGCATCTGCATTTATAGATTCAGTAGTTTATTTCAGATTACAAACAAGGAAGTTAAATTGCGTAAGTGCATTCCCCCCATCCCGCCCACACACACACACACACACACAATATTCACATGCTGGCACTCACCACAAATGTCCAGTTATAGATTTGCATGCATAAGTTGTTTGTCCACCAGAAGATGAAAGCCCTTTTCTTTCCAAAGTCAAAGAAATCCAACCACAGCAGGTTTTATTGTGACTGCAGCTGCTCAAGTGTCAAATGCATTCATTGAACATTCATTACAGCACAATAAAAAACCCAAATCGTCTGTTGCTGATAATATTTGTGACAAAATCATCATTTTGCAGACTGTATTATTGTTGTTTCTGTATTTTTAATTTGCATTTACACCCTCAGAATGATGGCCATCATTGGTGCGACCAACGCTGCATTATATCTCATTCATTTACCAATGTAAATAATTCATGTTTACATATTTGAATGTATTAAAGCAATAAGCCCAAGAAGCCGTGGTCCGAGCAACACACATAACAGCAAACAAACGTTTATACTAGTAAAATAAATTACAACAGCTTTAAACAAGGTGTATGTTTGTATAATAATTTACAACAGCTTTGAATGCGGCTCGACCAATCAGGATCAAGGACCGGAATTATCCATTTTATAAACATATTTGAATCATGCTTCATTAGTTTTTCAGCATGTGGAATCTATTATTGACCAAATTAAGTGATTAACTCTTCCCCCGCCAGCGTTTTTGAAAAAAGTTGCCAGCCACTGGCAGCGTTTTTTTGAATATTTTTGCTAAAATTTTTGTAGCCCCCATAATATTTTGAACAAAAAGAAAATCATGTTTTTTTTTATCAAAGAGTACAACTGGATTATATTCAGTGGAATAATCAAAACATAGATGCAGTAGATCGCGTCCATCAGCACCCCCAAATCTTGCGACCTTTACCACTTCCTGGATTGATATTTCTTTAAACATTAGACAGTTTTGATTTATATGCTGTTTATTATTGAAAATCTTATTATTTTTCATACGCATATGCTTACATATTAGAACGCTTGTTTGTGTGTCTTCCTCATCGTGTTTTTGATCGAAGATTCTGGTCTCATTCAGAAGCGTGTAATAGCGCCCCCAAGCATATAACAGTGAAACAACACGGAACAGCTGTAAAATCTCGTCTTTAGGGGGAAGCGTATTCTAAAACATGTTCAAAAACATTATACAGTTGCATGGAATATAAGAGTAAGTACATATTTAAACTGATTATATCCCCAACTTTAACTTGCATAACACATTTCAGCTGAAGACTAACATAGCATGCAGCATGTGAAAACATTGAAAAAAAAATTGGCAGAAAGACAGCTTTATAGTCGGTTGTCTTTCTAGCTTGCATGGAAACTGTACTGACTGTGATTGCAACATTAATAAGGAATTTGATCATGTTTTTGTGACAACGCCTGCATACACCACCTCATCCTCCTGTTTGACTCCCTGAAAGACACAAAGATAGCAAGAACCAATGTCAGATCTGCTCATTAGTTTTTAAAACTGCTGCCAAAGTGCATTATTTGCACATATCAAACATTTGGTGTGCAAGTCTTCAGGTTAATTTTGTTCTGGGCGGTATGATCACTTTAGACATTCTACTAAGAAACTTTGTAACTACATGTCAACTACATGTCAACTAATTCTCATTAATTTGCAACTACATGTCTACTAACTCTCAGACTATTAGGGTAGGTTTAGGGTTAGTGTTAGGGATAGGTTTTGATTCCTCCTGTTTCCTCCTTGGCTCCTCCTTCCATTGTCACCTCCCTGGACTCTGTCTGCTGGCCCCCTCCCAGGTGTCTGTCCTCCTCCTGAGACTCCTCCAAGTTCCCACCCATCCCTCCTTCTGGTTTTTGTTGGGGGGCTTCTTCTGGAAGGGGGGAGTAATTTCACGCCCCTGGACTGTCTTTGTTGTGTTTTCCCTCCCCATGTGCTCCGTGACCCAGTTTCTCCCTGTCTATTAACCATTCTGTTTAACTGTGTTCCTCCCAATTCCCTCGTTATCCTGTGTATTTAAGCCCCAGTCTGTGTTTGTCAGTTCTACAAGTTGGATTACATGTGTTTACCCCTGTTCCTGTTGTGGATGTGTGACTTTCTTCTGTCACATTGGTTTTCTGAAGGCCTCAGTTTCCAGTGAGACAGTTTAACACACTGAACTATACCATGTTAATTATAAAAGTGTTTTGCAGCTGTTTTATTTAAGTTGAGAGATCTGTATCTGACCCTGACCATGTATATTCCCCCTCCTTTTTTTTGGTAATTTCTCTTATGAAATAACTGTTTTCAAATCTAAACTTCAAATCAAAACTTATTAACAACTGAAGCTAAGGGTCGGCCATATTACTTTTTATGCTGAAAATAAGGTTGTTATAATATCAAAATAAAGAAGAAATAATAATGCTACAGAATCTAAAATGCTGCATAGTCTTCACTGTATAAATACAGTTATTAACCCATTAAGCTATAAGTCCATTCAGATAAAAGTGATGATGCTAGGCTGCATCATAAAATAATACTTCAGATCAGACAAAATTACTTGTTGATTTCTCCCAACTGTTTGTGTTTATAAAAAAATAACCTACTGTGTTCACTAGTCATACTGGTCAATGCTATTTAATTATGACTGATACTATGTGCATGTACTTCAGGTCCAAGTATTCTACAGGTTCACCGTGTTTCTTCTTGTGTTTTTAATTGTTTGTGTGTGTGTGTGTGTGTGCATGTGCATGTGTGCCTTTAATGCCACTCTCTATCTACCATGTCTGTTTTGTCACTCCAACATGTCAGTAAATTTCAACTGTACCATGCTAAGTGAGTCCATCTTCTGTCTTACTGTGAATATAAACAATATAGCAAAATCTTAACTTGACCTCAATGTCTAGTCAGAACTGTCAGAAATAGTCTTTGCTTAACAGCTTCTTCTACAGATTCAAAAAGAATCTTATTGGCTGGTTCTAGTTTAGCGCTAGTGTACTTCAATTCCTTGGCTCCTTGATGAATAATCTCCATGATTAAAATCAGACATAGACCTGTGTTGAGTATACTGGACTGACTTTGCCAAAAAGTTTGCACATTAATTTAACTCAGTATCTCCTTTTTTTGTAATCCGTCTGAGGTCCCATTGAACTCACTGTTTTCATGTTATCTTTGCTTCAGGATCTTTTTTTTTATGAAGTAATTTCACCAGAAATAATAACTTACCGGATTAACACGCCACTTTCGTCGTCGGACGGTCACAAAAATTAGAATATTATGTATTATGTGCAATAGTTTTAAATGTTATTATTAAGCAAATAGTTCCTTCATATTTAATGATGTATTACTTAATAATAATAATAATAATAATAATCATGCATATGTAATTTAAACAAATATTAGTACAACATACTACCTAAAAATAATTATTATAGCTTTTATAATAATATGTGCTATTATATATTATTTTGAATTATTGTCATTGGTTAGCTTATAACAGAAGGAAGAGGGGATGGATGGTTATGGGGACATATGCATTAATGGCAGTTTCTAAATTATCTTACCGGTTTTCTGTGCTTTTGTTTGCTAGAAGTGCAGGATCAGCGTAAGTGATCTCTCTCTTCATTACGAGTCTGATCTGTTCCTACAACAATCATTAAATCAACACAAAATCAACAACATTATTGTTTTATTATTATTTTAATACTTTTACAGATGTGTCAGCAATAGGAAACTCTTACCTGCTTGGTCTGTGTTTCTGTGTCTCATGTAGACTCCAGTAGATCCCGGACTGCTGCTACAATCAACAGAAATCCAGCAGCAACAGCCGCAGCAGCAGCAGAAATCAACCACTATCTGAGATTCCGCGCCTGGAGAAACGCGAAGTCGCGTTTGCAAGTAGACTGTGACCTGGTGTTTGAGGGCTAAAGAGGGAGTCAGTCGTGTGAGTAAATATGTTGACTCTATGACAAAACACTATAAAGCGGCAGCACAAGCTGTGTTTGTAATAACGGTAGATGCTACTCAGATGAGGCTTTTCAGTCACCAGCTATTTTAGCATTCATATACTGGACATGGTTGGACAGAGTTTGAGTGCATGTCCAGATGTGTGTTGGTGGTGATGTGATTGTTGAGCAACGCTGTAGCTGTTTTATCCTGATATTCCACCCTGCCAGAGGTAAGAGAGAGACTGATGCCTGAGATCAGACACACTGATGCTGGACAAGAGAATGTTCCTTTGCTACCAGGAGAGCAGTCCATGACCACATTCACAACTGACCACACAAGAACAATTATGCTGTGATGATGAAGAAGATGATGATGATGATGAACATTGTGAAGAGTTTCTGCTGATGACAGGAACAGACAGACGAGCTGAAATAAAGAGAACAATTTAGGGAGTAATTGACAAGACATTGCTGACTGCTTGAAATGCTTCTTGATATATTGTTCAGTAATCTGTCTCTAGGGTCACTTCTTCTTTTATCATGCTCAACTATTTTGTATTTATAGTTAATGTCTTGCTATAAATTGTGACTTCTTTATATCTTAAAGTTATGAACTTTATATAATACATTGTATAATATAATAATTCTAACACTGCACAACTTACAGAAATACTTGCTTATTTTAAAATATATTAAAGTGAACTATATTTTGAGTGTCTGTGCACGGTTCTATGGACAATTCTAGGGGTGGTTGCATAAAAAAATGCATTTAAACATGAAAAAACTGTTAATATTGACAATCTCGTGAAGTATATTCAACCCAATCACGAGTCTGAGACACCGCAAACATTATTACTGTCATGTTCATGTGACTTTCTGTTAAAGCTGCTGTGAAAAAAGGGTTATGTATTGAAAAATGCTATGCAAATGAAATTAACCCAAATTTTACTTTATATTGAAGTAATAGAATAGGTATTTTGTGAAATTCCTGAGGGGGATAGTAGTCTATAAGGGCAGGACACAACACAATGAACTTTTCATATTTTGTAACAATGCTTTAGAGACCTCCAGATTGGATTGAATATATAATTATAGTCGATGTATTGAATGCATTCTTGTAAGCTGTGGGAGTGACAGAGGACCTTCAAATGTTTAGAAATGAATTCCAAATCAGGAAAGGTTAAGCCACTGGTTAAGGAAAGCCCATATTAAGATTAGTTTTCTAATAAATAGTAGACAGACAAGCCACAAACTGAAGCTGTGACTTACCATAGACAGTAAGATTGAATCGGATGTGGGTCGTATTTGTGCCTTTGATGTTTACTGTATATTTTCCAGAGTCTGTGGTTCCTGGTTGTTTGTGATGTTCAGAGATCCAGTCTGATCGTTCCAGCTTCCGTCTGTTTCTGAATCCCACTGCATCACCTTCAGATTGGAGACAATTCCCTCCTCTTTATTGATTTGAGCATAAGCGGCGTTTGAATGTCCAAATGTCCATGTTATCACATCATGTTTCTGTATTTCAGTAACATGCGTCTGTAGAGTGACTGAGTCCCTTGCCGTCACTGACACTGAATTCACTGAATCTTGATCAGCAAACACTGGAGAACCGACAGAGTTGATTCTTGTCAGTCACTAGTATTAAAGTTCTTGTTAACAAGTTAAAAAAATGACTTTTGTTTAATCAAGGATTATCTTTAATCTTGTAGTCTTTTGTAGTTTTGAAATGGATCAACCTGCCTTTCTTCTTGGCTTTGAAAAATATATTGAGTATCATGAAAATCTGCCGGTGAAAGTGAAACTCTTTTTTTTTTTCTTCAGGGGAAAGTGAAATCTGAGCTGATTTACGTCTAGTCTGAGCTAAGGCCCGACTGTGTGTGAAGGACCTGTATCTCCAGCCCTCGTTGAACGTTAACATCAGAAGTGAAAGTAAAAGCTGCAGCAGCCGTTACAAAGGAAAAAACCACCAGAGACTGATCTGTTTTGCAGACTTTATATGAAGTTTTATGTGTGGACCTTAGCCACGATATACAGGATCCTACTAATCCGTCATATTTTTTTTTTTTTCCCCCCATTTAAAAAAATTTTAGTCTGTGTGAACACCATTTGTGGTAGTTCCCCACAAATCTATTGACACGAGAAACACATCTCTCAAAATTTCACCTTTCTATTCTCTATTTTCACCAAGGGGCAGTTTTTTTTAAACGCTTCTGCTGGTGTCATTTAATAAATGATTATTTCTCCTATTTGTTTTATCTATGCGAGATTATTTCATGTTCAACAAAATCCAATAATACAAATATTTCAGCTAATAGCCTTTAGTGTTCATCAAAACACAACAGTATATGATCATCTTTCGAACAGCCATTAATAATGATTAGTATTTCAGTAGCAAACAAAGACACTTATTGTACAGAATCTCTAGATGATCTGAATGAACAGTATACCAGTCCCTTAATCACCACACAGACTGACATAACATCAGTTGAAGCTGCATATCTCGTTAATAAATGCACTAAAATGAGTTGTGAGACCAAAAGCAGACGTAATCTTCAGAGTGAAATGTCTAGAGTTCTGGTACAATCAAAAAGTATAAAAAATATTTGCAAACTTACCAACCAGATGCCCAAACGCACAAAACATGCAAAAAAACAAACAAGCAAAAACATTTTCTTCAGCAGCTCAGAAAAATGAGAAATGTATTAAGTCTGTAGAGAACTCTGTAATTACTTGAAATGAAAACTGTTCCTGTTTGTAGTTAGTTACGTAGTCTGTTGTTTTTACTTCTCTAGTCAGCGGTTTTGTTCTAACCCACAGTCTATCAATGTTTTGGTAGACTTACATGCCATCACAATTAGGATTCAGGACCTGTCTCACTCTTGTAATGAGTACTTTAATTTATTATATCTAGTCTAGAAACAACTACTATAGCTTGTTTGTAGGTTTTCAACAAAAAAAAAAACAAAAAAAACAAAAACAAAAAACGCTGACTTCGACTGCTACGCCAATTCCCAAGAAAGAAAGGGAAAAAAAAATCAGAATGGGCAACCTTCTTTACCTGAATTGAACTGTAACAGACTTTAATCTAATCTGCATGCTCAAATCAAACAAACACAAAACAGTTTAATGGACTTTACTGAACACATTTTTTACACTAGATTATAGAAAAAAGTTAACTGGACTAACAGTTAACAATAACTGGCAAATAATTTCTAGCTGCTCTTAAAGGCATTGATGTTGATCAGTCCAATGTAATGCTTCATTATGACATGGAGAAAGTTCATCTTGTGTCTATTACAGTCTTGTGCTGAAATCAGTGGCACTGCTCCGTGTTACGCTGAAGTGCCAGGGAATGATTATTTCTAACGAAATCCAGAAGGTGGATTGACCCCACAAAAGAAGCCAGTCAAACCAAAAATAACCATTTTTGGTTATTTTTTTACTAGGGGGTGCAGAACACTATAGTTAATTTATGTCAAGTGAGGATAGCAAATAAAGTAAACTTGTGACCTATTATACACAAAAATTCTTAATACATGTGGACGACCAGTCAAAGCTGAGAAAAAAATTAGGGACCAAAAATTTGATTTGACACTTTGACCTTACCTTCCTTTCTATCAAATTTAGCTGACCATTATCAAGATGAATTTTGTCCTGACAGAGTTTGTTAACTCTTGAGTTCTTGCCATTTTATCACATTTTCCAAACTATAGCGAATGAAACTGTGGAT
This sequence comes from Cyprinus carpio, assembly GCF_018340385.1. NCBI lineage: Eukaryota > Metazoa > Chordata > Actinopteri > Cypriniformes > Cyprinidae > Cyprinus > Cyprinus carpio. Next base: position 470,598 of record NC_056618.1, on the reverse strand, counting down.
AATGTTGGAAAACTGTTGACGATGTTTGAAAAATTTTGGTGTGAACTGTATTATTACAAGGACAGATGACGCACAGGTGTAATTTAACTTTTACTATAAAAATAAGAGAAAACACCCATCTGAGGCTGTGCATGTTATAAGAATCCTTGCCTTAAACGAAAAAATTGACAGTTTTTCAAAGAGTAAATGGTTCTGTAAGATTTACGCCTGAACCACTGTGTGGCAAATACAAGGAAAACACTGGTGGAAGTGACGGCAGCCCCGAGGCGCAGAAAACAACAAAATAATAATATAAATAAAAAACACACTGGCACAATTGTATATTTTGTATGTGTTGGTCTATTGGGTGATTTGATTATTATGAAAAAGTTGTTATAATTCGCAGTTATTTCTTAGTTTAATACCTCTTTCGCATTTTTAAGACATGCAATAAGACTAATAGTTCTTTTTGCTTCTACAATTTTCGTAGACGGTTTGTATTAATTCAAACTGAAAATTGCCTCGTCATGTAAATAAAGACAAAACAGGGGCGATCTAAACTTTATCACGTGCGCTGTCCACAGCCTAAATCCTGTGGCACACAGCCAGTGTAACTTGTGTTGTCAGAAATCACCACACTCTCCAATGACATGAATGAGATTGCGTTGTCAGTGCGTGTTGCTGGTGGTGTAAAACCTTTTTTTTTTTTTGTATTTGACGCGAACAGTGCGCTGCATTCAACCAGTTAAACGAATTCATATTATGTAAAAATGCCAAAGAGAACTTATGAAATCTAGCAAATATAGTCTATGAATAGAATAGCACAACAGTCGGATTCCAGGAAAGTACAAGCCACAATTTATTTTCCATAAGGAAATGATTTTATAACAATGAAAACCTTTATAGAAGCCCTGTTTGTAGGTTTCTGATGGTTAATCAGTTGAATAGGCATTTTGTCTGAAGCCATCTGTGTAATTTGGAAGTACTTTTTATATTTAAAGGTATTCTTGGCTTCAGATTGGAACAAATAAATTGCCTTTTTAGTGAGTATCAGTGTTATGTACGCCCAATCATGCTGTTTTTTAATGAATACAATAAAACCCTTATCTTTTTGCAGTAACCCAGCAATTCGCTCTTCTTAGTTAGCCTTTACGCTTTTTCCAATGGTAAGACAACAGAAAATAGCCATTATATGATTGGTTGAGGTGCTTCATGTGATTCGAGTTAGCCTTTAAGCTTTTTCCAATGGTAAGACAACAGAACATAAAGACAATCTCTGTCTTTAGCTCCAACCACTCCCATGAGCAAACAACATAACCAAAGGATATTATTAATTAAGACCCTAAAGAATCATATCAACTTGTAAAAAATGGGCATCCGTGACCCCTTTAAAGGTTACGTTATGCCTCAGTGGTCTGACGGTGCTCATCAATGTCAAAATGAGTGATATTGCCAATCAAAGTGGTTTACCATTCACAGAGACAGCGTGGAGCATCAGTTTAATGGGTTCCACTACAAATATCATTATAAACATTACAAACCATCAACTATTTACCATTAAAATCATTAAGAATGCTTTCCTGTAGCTAAGTGTGTTTTGGATATTCCATATGTGCAATATCCTTATATTTATTTGTTACCCCTTCATCCTAGTAACACCCTGCATTTCTTCACTCAATCCAATTCCATTATATGTATAGCCCATTGTGTTATACACTATTTATCTGCACAAAGGGTTTTATTGTGTATTTTTTTGACTGTGTGTGTTGTATTTTGTGTAATGGAAGAGTATGTCACGAAAAACAAATTCTTGTATGCCAAGAATAATTGGCCAATACAGCTCTTTCTGATTGATTCTGTTCTGATTAGGATTTACTGGTTTTAACAAGCCACCAATAAAAAGGCAACCAATTACCCGTGAGACAACGGGGGACGGATTAAGTTTCCAGTGAAAACCAGTACAGTTCCCATCATAAACCCAGTAAAACCATTCCCAATTCTGTAGTAGTCAAGTTTTTTTTTTCTCAAAATTAATGGGCTTTGTGTCATTGACAAATATGGTATTTTTACATAGCCTGACTCAATCTACTCATATTCTAGGCAAGAAAAAAATGCTGTGTGTTGTGGGTGGGTTCGGGCTGGCACCAGGGTAGTATTTACATGATTTATGTAACTGAATGTGCCAAAACAACTTGAGTTCTTGGCATTTCTCTGTCAACATTTGACCTGGACCATGTACCCAGGGAGAAAGGATGGGTGAAGGGACCAGAGAGTAAATGGTCTTTCTTCTAGATCTTCCTATCTGATCAAATCATTGCGAGAGTTCTTGAGTGTTTGGCTCCACGAGGAGATCAAAGTCCATTGTTTTGTTGCATTTACATTTGCATTGCGAGAGTTCCTTTAAAGTTTTGCTTCACAAAGAATTCATTTCATAAGGAAATAATTTCACTCCTTTCACCATTCTATTTTTTGCTTTGTGTTTATATATATTGGTTGGCCTTGGAATTGCAGTTTAATTAAAGGATGTCACCCAAAAAGAAAATGCTGTCATTAACTTACTAATATTGTGTCGTTCTAAAACCGTTAAGACCTCCGGTCACCTTCAGAACACAAATGAGATATTTTTGATGCCTTCTGAGAGCTCTCTGACCCTCCATAGAAAGCATGTTAATTACCCGATCAAGGTGTAGAAACGTAGCAAGGACATCGGTAAAATAATCCACGTGTGTCATCGGGACCTCAACTGTAATTTAAAGAGTGTTTTGTAACTGTGTAAGCTGTTTGGTAAACGCCTGTCAGAAGAAGAAACAGTCGAGAGACAGCGAAGGACAGCCGTTTGTAAGTGTTTTTGCCTTCGTTTCTCATTGAGTTACGCGTGATTATCGTTGCTAGGAAAACTTTGCTTTAATCACTGTGTGTTACCCTGAAGTAATACGATGTTGAATTGTGGCATTTGGTTTTGCGTTTTGCCTATCAGCGGGACTGGACAGTTTCGGTCTGTTAAATAGAGAGGGTGACAATAGCCAGTAAATGACCGGTAAACAGTACCTTAACGAAGCTGTTTTGTTAACGCCTATCAGAGGAAACAGTCGAGCGACAGAGCAGGACAGCAGTTTTAAGTGTTTTTGCCTAGTTTTTCTCATTAGCAATTACTGCGTGATTATCGTTGCTTAGGGACAACTTTTCTTATTCACATGGTGTGTGCTTACTGTGATGTCCTTGTGGTTGTTTGGTTTCGCGGTTTGCCTATCGCCGCGGGACATGGACAGTTTCGGTCTTGTAAATAGAGAGGCGTGACAAGCTGACTTCAATCACAGGTAATCAGGCAAATTATCTAAGTGGTAGGTGTCACCGCGTGGCCGCGTCGCGGACAGCCCCGTGTGAAGCTCTGTGTGAAGCCAACGTGAGGGGTACAGACCATTCCGACTCTACCTGCGCGATCCCACGAGCAAGGGACACCGACAGGGCACTTGAGTATGCTTTTCTCCCCTCAATTTTTGTACAAGTTACCGCAATACTTATTTTGGTCACTTGTAGTACTGATGTGTCTTTCAGATCTTACTATCACTACTAAAACTCGGAGAGCACGCTATGTACGTCGAAGGAAGCCATGCTGACACAATTAAGGACTGTCCATCTGACCTCTACGCCGACGCTCTCTATACACTTGGTCTCTGGAACTGCCAGTCCGCTTGGTAACAAAGCAGACTCATTCTTATTGATACTAATTCTGGTCTCAGCTCATGGCACTGACTGAGGGACTGGGATCAAAACCTGAGGACACTGCATCCCGCAGCCCTCTCACTCATTCACTTGTTCCAAACCCCTCGTACGACTGGGAGGGGTGGAGGTGGTCTCCTTATATCGAAAGATGGAAAATTTGATCTTCAACACCAACTACAGGTCACGGTTTCATTTGAATACCTCTGTTACTGTAACCCACCTGTTCAAATCACTTGTGGTCATTTATCGTCCCCAGGTCCAATGGGGAAATTCTTGAGGAGTTGGCGTGTTGCTATCAAATTATCTGGAAGATGGTACTCTTGGTACTGCTGGGGACTTCAACATCCACCTAGATAAACCCCAGGCGATGCGACTTCAACACTGCTCGCCTCATTTGCTCTCAAGCGAGTCTCTAGACAGCCCCCTCAACAAATCGGGAAAACCAACTGGACCTCATTACATGCGCTGTTGCTCAGTGGACAACATGTAAGACCCACTGCACACCTCAGACACTTCTCATTACTGCTTATCTAACACTTACTCCTGAAGGCGGGACACACCGTCCAACGGGTCACCGTTCGACGGAAACCTACGCTCACTCTCTCATCTCGCCTATCTCTGTGGTTGCATCATCACTCCTTCACTCTGCAGTTTTCAGCTCCGACACGACAGGGCTACGGAACCCTGTTTTTTCACTGACCTCCTGCTTGGACACTTTTGCCCACTGTCGTCTAGACCAGCACGCAGCACCACCATTGCCCGGCTGTCCGATGTACTCCGTGAACATCGCTCTAAAAATCAGTGGCTGCAGAGAGGAAATTGCTTACATCAAGAACTCTACCGGACCTCAGTGTGGATCAGTCTATCCGCTCTCCTTCTCTGCACACGTCTTCACTGCCTAAAAACATCTATTACCCGGACAAGATTAACACCTTTTGTGACGCTACGGACACTCTTCAAAACCCTCTTCTCTCTTAATCCGCCTCCACCTCCTCCGCATCGACTCTTACAAGCTGATGACTTTGCGTTTTCTTCACAACATAAGACAAGAAACTCAGTGACCAATTCTCACGCCGCAGATGGGATAACTTCAAAACGCCTAATGCTCACTCGTTCTCCTCCTTCTCTCCACTTCAGAGAAGGCGTTTCCAAACTATCCGTCATCATCCTACTACTTGCCCTCGGATCGATCCCCACTTCACCTCTTAAAGCGATTTCTTCTACAGTAGTACCTTCACTACTAAACATTAGCAACTCCTCTCTTCACTCTGGACCATTTCCCCAGCATTTAAGCAGGCTCGGGTAAGACCCCCCACTGCTGAAGAAACCTCTCTAAATTCCAGCACTTCTAGAAAATTACAGACCGGTATCCCTTCTTCCATTCATGCAAAGACACTCGAACGAGCGTGTGTTCACCAGATCTCTAGTTCTTGTACAGAAACAACCTCCTGGACAGCAATCAATCTGGCTTCCAAACGTGGCCACTCAAAATGAAAGACTGCCCTGTCTCGGTATGACGCCCTGCGGACTGGGCAAGAGCAGCTTCAAAATCCTCAGTATCCTTTTGCGGACGTCTGCGGCTTTGCCAACTGTTAATCACCAGATTTCCTGTCACCTCAGAAAGATGGCATTCGGAACCGCACAGGGGCTTCACTCCTACCTGTCTGATAGATCCTTCATGGTGTCTTGCGGGGTGGAGGTGAAGTTTCTAAGTCACAACAACTTGATGGGGTCCTCAAGGCTCCAGTACTGGGACGCTCTCTTCCCATCTACATGACGTCTTAGGATCTGTAATTCAGAAGCATGGCTTTTCCTATCACTGCTACGCTGATGACACTCAACTGTACGTCTCATTCCAACCAGTTGACCCCGACGGTAGTGCTCGCTTTCAGCCTTGTCTGGTGACATTTTAGCTGGATGACTGGACCTCACCTTCAGCTCACCGTACTAGACGAACTGCTGGTGGTTCCAGCTAACCCATCGTTTCATCACAACTTCTCTATACAGGCTGGGGTGGTCAAACCATAACCATCCTTTTCCAGGACGCCAGAAACCTAGGAGTCTACCCTGGATCATTCAGTTAAGCTTCACCGACCATATTGCTACCACCGACCGCTCCTGTAAGATTTGCCTTATTCAACATTAGGAAGATTAGACCCTCCTGTCAGAGCAATCCACCCAACTTCTTGTCCGAAGCTGCTTTTATCTACCAGACTGGGACTATTGCAATGCTCTCCTGGCGGGGGCTTCCTGCATGTTACCTATCAAGGCCTCTACAATACTGATCCCAGGAAGGCTAGAGCAGCGAGGGTGTCTTCACTGAGGCCAAAAACAGCCCATGTTACTCCTCTGTCCTCATCAGGGTACAATGGCTACCAGTAGCCGCTCGCATCAAAGTCAAGGTACGGATGCTTGCTACAAAACGACCACTGGCACGGCGCCACTTACCTAAAACTCAATAGGCAATCTATGCAACCTCCAGAAGTTTGCGCTCTGCACGGGGAACGAGCCTTGTGTTGCATCCCAAAGAGGTTCAAAATCACTTCACGGACTTTTTATGGACTCTCCCAGTGGTGGAAATGCCCTCCCGATCCAATTCGAACAGCTGAGTCTTTCGTCATTTTCAAAAACATCTAAAAGGGGGGGGTGGGGGGGATCATCCTTTTTCGCCTGCACTTAACAACAATACTAGTAACCTTACCTTTTTTCTTTTTCATATTCCCAAAAAAAAAAAAAAAATAAAAAAACACAAAAACCACTGGACTACGTAATGTTCGGTTACTACATAACTGAGACTTGTCATAGCAACTTGTATACCGTTGTTGTCTCGTTGATCTGATTGTTTCTACTGTTCTTCATTTTGTAAGTCAGATATTGGATTAAAAGCGGCTGCGAAATGATTAAATGTAAATGTAAAGGTAAATGTAATTACAGTGCTGTCTAGGGAGGGTCAGAGAGCTTCAGAAATCATCAGAAAATATCTTACTTTGTGTTCCTGAAGAATGAACGGAGGGTTCGTTTTAGGACGACATGAGATGAGTAATTAATGACAGCATTTTCATTTTTGGGTTTAACTAACACTTTGATATCTGAAGTGGTAGGTTTAATAAAAAGCGAGGATTATTTCTGGATGTTCCCGCTCCCAGTCGGTATGGCGGGTAAAAAGGCAACCTAAAGTGGTTTGCCAACCGCCATAAAAAGTTCAAAGAAAGAAGAAGAAGAAGAAAGCATATGAGATGCTTCAGCAGGAGAGGTGTCAGGCAGGTGGTAGCACTGACTGTGACTGGAGTAGAGATGGTAGTAAGGACGAGGACAGGAAAGTGAACAGGAGGAATGGATGGAGAAGACTGGCTGAGGGAGGTTAGGAATGACTGGGAGTGGAAATAGTAACTAGGAAAAGGAAGAAAGTACTATCAAAATATAGGATAGTGCTAATGAGGAAAAGTCATCGAAGGAATTGTGGAAAGGACGGAAGAAATAAGGTTATCAATTCAATTTGAAGTGCCTGGATCAAAGAGAACCATTAAGATAACGGAAGCACTTTAAAATGAAAGCTAGGGAACTAAGTAGCAAAAAAAATACGTGACGGAAAATATATGCTACTATGCAGAGATGAAACGCAGAGAGGAAAAAGCATTGCGATTTAAAAACACTGGCAAGTCAGTCAGAAAATGTCAAAATGGGAAGAGAGAAAAAATACTAAAGGTGCTCATATATGGAATTCCAACAGAAGGTCAGAGGATGAGATTAAAAAGAGTTCTAACTGGAGCACGGTTTGCAAAGTTCAACGGCTGCAGTATACAAGGGATGGGGTGAGGATAGGAAGTTTGTCTGTAAATGATCCAGTTCGAAAGAAGAAGTATTGCCAACAAGAAATGTGAGGGTGGGTTTATGAGCACCATGTAAGGGAATAGTAGCCACGCCGTGAGATGTTTAATGCCAAAGATATGGGTGTAGCTGCTATATGTAATAGGTAGGCAAAGTGTTGGTAAATGTGAAGGAGACATCCATATGGGGAGTGATGGAGGAAAATGTAAAATGCCAATGCTGTCACTGTGGGGGAGAGAACAAGCCTCGAAATTTGGGAGGATGTGAAGCCAGAAAAGGCAACTAAAAGTCCAAATGTCAAGATGACAGAGGAATATCATATGATGATGCCTATTTAGAAGACGTGCAAGTACGTGAAGCACCAAAAATAAATGACTCCACAGTGTGAAAACCCAAAATCAAGTAGATATACAGTGCAGAATCAACAAGGATTCGTTAGTGGTTGATAAAATTAAATTTGTAAACATCGTGCAGAGGTGATTAATGTCGGCTAAAACGACAAGTAGACCACAGGAAAGAATTAAGATACTAATAGGGCAAGCTGAGAAATATTTGGACATAAGAGAAACAACAGTAGAGTCAGTTAAAGAAGGCACTTGTAGGTGGTCCCCAAGGTTCGCAGGTACTAATGGGGTAGGACATAAAGTATTTTGAGATAATTAAGTGGAACGCAGGAGTGTTTTAGCAACTGGGCATAGGAATTTAAAAAGGTCTATTGAGATTTATACAACCGAAACCAAAGGTTATTTGTGTACAAGAAACGTGGTTAAAACCTCATCTTGATTTTTAGAATTGAAGGCTATCTGACGTGTACGGAAAGACAGGGAATAGGAACAAGTGGCGGTGTATTAACTTTATTGAACAAGGAGTGAGGTATAGAGAGATTAGTAATAATGAAAAAGAGGTTGTCTATGGGTGAAATCTTGATGATAAAGGTAGCGTCAGGGGTGATAACTTATATAACCCATGGTAAAAATTACAAAAAGAAAAATTCGAAGAATTGGTGGAATTAAAGTGGGGATAAAGTGGTGTGGTGCTGGGACTTTAATAGTCACAGCACTTATGGGGTAGTAAAAATTAAGATTTAATGGTAAAGTACTTGAGGAATTATTGGATGAAATGGGATGGGCTGTATTAATGATGGATCAGGAAACTAGGTGTGACATTGTAAATGGGCCAGGAGCAGTAATAATCTTACCTTGGTATCAGAAAAGATGGCAAGCATTTGTACATGGAAAAGTTTTGAAGTCGAAACAACAGTACGGGAGTGATCCATCCCAGTAAAAGCAGAATGGGTTAAAATACAAAAAGGCAGAACAAGGAAACCTAGAAAGATGGAAAATTAAAGAATGCAGGATGGGGAAAGTATTCAGTTAATGTAGTAATAGAATATTGAAATGGATGATTCAGGAAGAGGAATAGAAGGAAAAAGAATTATAATGGAAACATACGTAAATATGATACATAAACGGCGAAGAGATCATAAGGAAAGAAACAGCAGTTAGGAAAGAGGAAGTCAGTACCATGTTGGAATACAAAGTGTGAAGAAGTGATACAAAAAGGAAAAGCATTTAAGCAAGTTAAACTCATCGTAATTATACTCGGACTTATAACGTTATAGCAAGCCCACGCTATAGTCACGGAAAACTATTAAACACAAGCTAAAAGAAATTATTGGAGAAATTACTGTAATAATATGGATGAAATCCAGATTTCAGATATATTGGAGTATGATTAGAAGGATGGGAACGGGTATTTGCAAGAATTTTTAACATGCCAGTATTAAGAATGGAAATGAGAAATTGCAGTTTCAAATACAGAAGGCAGAGATGCTAGTTAAAGTATTGCAAAAGTAACTTGTAGTAGTAATTTGGATGAAGAGGCTGGAGGGTAGAGAAAGAGTTAGAAGAGAAAATCCATTATTTTGATAAGTGGTGAAGCAAGGAACCCAAATAGATGCAGATTTTACTACTTTATGAATTAAAAAGAGCAATGCTAACGTAAAAGAACCTTCTCCGGGGCCAGGACGAGATATGTTATAGTATGATAGGAAAATGATCAGATGTAGCACTTTTTACTAATGAAGTTATTACAACAAATATGGGAGAGGGCAAAACTCCTTCAGCATGGGAAACATTTCATAGTTATCCATGTAGGAAGCTGCAAAGATAGGTCAGTACGCAACAAATTACAGGCCGGATAGCACTAACATCGCACATGTGCAAAATGCTGGATGAGAATGATACAGTAGGCTTAGCATATTTCCCTGAACTAGAAAACAGAGGGTCTTTTTTACTTTCATCAAGTGGCTTTCGGGAAAGTAGAACACAACAAGGGATTCATTATTATGTTTAGAATCAGAATAAGGAAAGGCACGATAAATAAAGAAGTTCGGTGATTGCGGTTTTTATTGATGTGGCAAAGCTTATGACATGGTATGGAAAGAAGGGCTACTATAAAACTCAAAGAGTATGGGAATTAGAGGACGCATTTTATAACTGGCGTGTTGGATTTTTGTTTGCGAGGAAAATTCAGGTTATGAGTGGGAACATCTGTTTCTACTGTTTATCAGTGAAAAGGACACCTCAAGGGAGTGTGTGTAGCCTCTTCTATTCAAATATAATGATACATGATATATTCAGTGGTTTCAGCAGGCTGTGGTTAGATCTTTATATGGCGGATGATGGGGCACTTTGGAAAAGAGGGCCGAAATGTATCATATAAGTTAAGAAGTTCAGGAATGCAATAAATAAAGTGAAGAGGGGGCATGAAATGGGGTTTTCGAAATATCAGTAGCGCCAAACACAAATCATTGTTTACAAAAGAGAAATTTAATATTAATTTGTCATAATTATGGACAGTTCTGGAATCAGGTGTCCGTGGTAAAAAAATTTTCTTGGAGTGTGGTGGATCTCAAGGATTGACTTTAATACACATGTGTAAGAAACGAGACCAATTTGCAACAAGGCACTGAATGTTATGCCGAGGTTAGCAGGTAGGGATAAGTGATGGGGTGCACGTAGAAGTTTCTCTTAGCGAGTATATATGGCTATCATCGATCAGCAATCGATTATGGTACGTAGATTTATGGGTCGGCGAGCAAGTCTCTACATGTAAAAAAGTAGATGCTGTACAGACGCAGGCCTTGAGAATATGCTGTGGGGCATAAAACTCCCTAGAGCTTCATGAAAGTTGAAATGGAGAAATTGCGGTGGAAATAAGACGTAAAACAACTGGAAATGGTTATATTGGGCATCTTTGATGGGGGCACAACACCCCTCCCCCCACTCTGACAAACCCTTACTAAAGCACTATTGTTAAAAAGTTGGGAAAATGGAAAAAGTACTATTACGACTATTGGTCAAGAAATGGAGGAAATAGCAGAATCAATAGAGGTTAAAAATATAACATTCAGTAATACAGTACACATGTCAGCAGTTCCACGTGGATGTTTGTAATGCCTATAGTAGATCTTTATTTTAACAGATGAAATGAAGAGAAGAAACCGGATTGTGGATCCAATAAAAATAAGAGTATAAATATGTGGATCAGAGTATTATGATAGGCTAAGGATATTTATGATGGTTCCCAAAAGATCCAGAACCTATGAAAGGGAATAGCAGTAGTTATTCCACATGTATGACATAGTTATTAAGAAAAGACAACCCAGATTTTTTATCTGTTTACAGCAGCGTTGGTAGCTTATTGTTCTGGCTCTCCCTGGGGTAGAGGAGATAGAATTAAAAAACGGTAATAATGTTCAGATTCCACTGGCTGCGTTAACGAGCATCCAATCCGGCAGTCTCCCTGCAGCCAGCTGTTATACTTGAAATACTGCAGTTATATATAGACGGAAAATCAGGGCATTTTTATTTCATTTATTGGGTTCCGAACCATGTTGCGTGAAGGAACTGAGAAGGCAGATCAGCAGGCTAAAGACTTCTTTGACCTTGATCAGCTAGGCATTGACATAAAACTTAGTAAGGCAGAAGACAAAAACATAATTAGGAAAAGCTTCTTATAAATGCATGGCCGAAACTTTGGGGAGAAAGAGAAGAGCTGGCCGGACATCGTATATGGATTAAAGGAAGTAGGAATAATAACACTGGAAATGGGATTAAGAAGACGAGAAGACTCAAGTAATATAAAGAATTAAAATAGGACATAGCATGCATGAAACTTTAAAATAGCATTAAGAAACATCCGAATGGATTTATGTATGCATTGTGGGATTTGTGAAACGTAGAGCATGTACTGTGCATGTCGAGCATATAACACGAACGACACATGCTAGAAGGCTAAAGTAATAGAGAAGGTGGAAGCATGATGCTAGTAGATATATTAAGTAAGGGGATAAAAAGAATAAGAATATTCGCTGTGCTTTGTTTGACATATCTAAAGATACGGAATATATAAGAATATTGATGGTTAGTATTTATTTATTGTTTCTTTATTTTTTGGACTATTAGTGGTGTATTAGTATGATATACATCCATATATAATACATATACATGCCTCGATGCTCCACACTGCCGTTCAGAGGTGGCGGTCATATGCACTAATAAGCTAGTCTGCCAACCGCAATAAAAGGCGGTCGCGTGAGATACTCAAAGAGCCTTTCTACTTAAACACTAATAGAACATAAATACTTCGCGTGAGATACTCATTGCGCCTTTTTACTTTAACAGTAATAGAAGATAAAGACTTCTTTTAAACTCAATATAATTTTTTGGTTTCAGACAGTTCTCAGTACGTTCTCAGTCGATATAAAGTCTCTTCGCTATTTCAGTCTGATTCTCAGTCAGTCATTGATTCTGTCGATCGGTTCCATTCTGTGACTGGCGCACCTACAAACACATCTAGGAGCAGATTACAAATAATATTCACTGACAATCTTCAGTTTCTCGGAAACTTCTGTTTTACTCAGATCTACGGCAATATGAAAAACATCTCATTGTTCTTTTTGTTCTGGATCGCGGAAGGTAATATTGATGTTTCTTCCTTAAACACCTTTGGTTTCTCTTCCGGAATTGCTAAAGTGTCTTTTGTTTCACGCTGTTTGTAAATATAGGAAATATGACAACTGTATCAATGTAGGACAGAAGTTTCTGTTTTTATTGTAACTATATCGCGTTGCAACTTTTTAAAAGACAACCAGCCTATTTAAAACAGTTTTCTTGAAATTGGCAGAAATTGGTTGTTAGTGTTAAATTCATTTCTTTATTTTAATCTACTGTATGCTATTTGTATAATTTTCGCACGGGTGATTATCCTGGTGTCTGTTTTTGACATTGGGAAGGAAGATGCTGATAGTTTGTATCTTTAATCAACACAGAAATGTTGATCCGTTGTTACAGTCCCTTATGAAGTACATTTGTATCTTTCTTTTGGAGCCGTGCTAGTTTAAATTCATGAGCACAGAATGAGATGAATCCCAGACCTTTATACTATAAATATAAACTAAAAAAAAAATATTACAAAAATATAAAAAAACAAAGGCTGCTGCCTCGCTGTCCTGTCAGGTAATGACTTTGCAGTCAGTGTTTGGATACAATCAGGTTTGGTATACAAAGGTACCTCTCAAAACTGATTTCAGACAGACTTATGAGGATAATGATATACAACAAGTGATTTGTTGAAAACCATTTCAATATTTAATTACTAAAATGCTGATTGGGGGATTTTTTTTAGAAATGTGAGTCAAAAAGTTCAAATATAGCTTCTCTGGTGAGGCTCCACCTACAGTATCATAGACAACACCAGTATCATGGGACAATTACCGATATAACATTACTGCCTTGGGAGTTATCAGATGAGGAATGATTAAATAAAACTTAGGATTCAGTTGTACATTGGTGACTCACTATGCAGCCTATGAAAGCATTTTACAGCTTACAGATGTAGCCAGTAAAGTCACATGAGATTTTAATTTCCTTTTCTGTCCGTGTAACTGTTCTTTTTTGTTTTGCAGGTGTGTTTGGTGAAATCGTCTCAGAGAAAGAGGGAAATTCTATTACGCTACGCTCTGGTCTCACTGAAATAAAGAAAGACGATGTGATAGATTGGAGGTTTGGAGGCATTCTCATAGCTAGAGTAAGATATAATAATAACCCCTCAGTGTATGAGGATGCTCTTGATGGGAAATTCAGAGGCAGACTGCAGCTGAACGGTCAGACTGGAGATCTCAACATTACAAACATCAAAACCACAGACCAAGGAGATTATGAAGTAACCAACAGCATCAACACCTTTAGGAAGACCCTCACTGTCAATGGTGTGTGTCTAATCCATTTAAATAAAACCTACAACAGGCTTATTTACAAAATTTTCTCTCTGATAATTAAACTGCATATTTCACATAATTTTACAGTGATAAAGGAAGAAAAACCTACAACAAGTGGTGAGTATAAATCTGCACAATGAATTAGGGCTGGACAATATATCGAACGATATGATCATGCGCATCTCGTCAGTAAAGCCGGTTCCATGATTAGCGGTAAATCTCCATCACCTGCTTTCAAATGGAGCTGCAGTAAATACACAGAGCCGTAGTTCACTGACAAGCTACGCTATATCGAGTTCATTATCAAAGGCGATTCATCTCAATAATGAACTCGATTCTATAGTATCTACCCATAAAAATACAACCCTGTGTATTAACTGCAGCTCCATTATAATACAGTTCATGGGGATTTACCGCTAATCATGGAACCGGCTTTACTGACGAGATGCGCATGATCATATCGTTCGATATATTGTCCAGCCCTACAATGAATCATAAAAAGATCTCAATTCAAACAGACACAATCTAATTTCTAAATAACTGTGATTCACTGGTGTCTAATAATCATTGACAGAGTCCTACCAGAACATTCAAATCTGAAATTAAAATTCTGTCATCATCATCTAGTAGTTGTTTTAAACTAGTAGTTTTTTTTTTTTTTTTTTAAGTTGTTCTAAACCTGCATGAAGTTCTGTTAAACGTAATGGAAGGTATTTTGAAGAGTGTAGGTAACCAAACGGATGCCGGTCCCCATAGACTTCCACAGTATAAAAAAATAATACTATAGGAGTCAATGTGGATCAGTTTGGTTTCCTAGATTCTTTAAAATATCTTATTTTGTGTTCAGCACAAGAAAAAAACAAAAACAACAAACGAAAAAATCGAGGGTGAGTAAATGATGACAGTTTTCATATCTAGGAGAACTATCCCTTTAATGCACTGATAATGTAAGTTAAGAGACAATGACATGACTCGCACCTGTTGGTCTAACAGCAACAGCATAGTAACAACTGCTACAATGTATCAAGTATTTTTAATTGTTAAATCTGCATTATGTTGTTCTTATAATATTCTAATTGAATGATGGGTTCACACTGCCATAGACAAAGCAAATCAAAGATGGTGATTTCCAGCAACGACTGAAAGTTGAACTTTATGCAAATGAGCAGTGAAGAGATATGCTGACTGCAGTGTTGGGAAGGTTACTTTGGAAATGTAATAGGTTACAGATTACAAGTTGACCTATTTAAAATGTAATAGTAGTGTAACTTTTTCAATTACTTTATTGAAGTAAAGTAACTGATTACTTTTGATAACTTTTATGATTACTTTTCTGAAATCTCTAATGAATGTTTATTTTCAGCTGTTAATTAGTTTCAAACATTTACACCACGCAGGGTTAACCTTACAACACTGTCAGACTTTCACAATCCTTCATCACCTGAATTAAGATGATCACATTTGAACACATCCACCACAAAATCAGACTTTACTGCCTTTTACTTTGAGATTGATCTGAAGATCAATGCAGATTTAAAATCATAAGAAATTGTTTACTGATACTGTTCTTGAAACCAAATCTTTGCATAAACACTGCATCTAACAATGGTTTGGGAAAAAAAATAGTTAATTAAAAAATAATAATAAATAAAAGCATATCCATCAACTCAAATACAGTTATCTACTAGGCATACGTTCTATTCTGTGTACTAAACTCCTGAAACATTGGTGTCTCTTTGTATTTGATATGACGATAGTTTTCTCAAAATAAGTCCAATGCTCATGAAGTGACTCAGAGCAGTTCTAGAGATTATGTTTATGTGTTCGCGTGAAACAGAGGGGTAGGGCTAAGGGGTAGAAATGAGATTGGGCCTGAATGTATTTATTTATTTACAGCATAGCATCCATTGTCTGCTAGAAACCAACAGTTATTTGTTAACTGTCAATGTTAATGTGGTGTTACACTAATGGCTGTCTGTCTTCAGTACTCCCAGGTCCGCCTTCAGGTGCTGCCACAGTGATTGTTGGTGGTGTTGTGCTGCTGGTGGCTGCAGCTGCTGCTGTGGGATATTGGGTCTATCGCTACGGGATAAAAAAATGTGTAAAATTATAGCCAAGGGCGTGGATTTTCTGAAACATCGGGGGGTTTGCTTTCTGTTATTTGTTTTACACTGTCTAAATGAGTCACTTGAATCATTCATTCAGCTGATTTCATTCAAAAAACGCTGATTAATTTTGATGTGGCTTTGTTCAGAAAACTATTTTCGTTGGTGAAATAGGAAAAAAACAGGACAATATTCTGTCAACAATGTTATGTCATTAACAATACGTTCTACTTACTCAACTGTTCAATATCACACTGGCAATTATGATGATATTCAGGAAAAACAGGGCATTTGGTTGTTCACGATAACCACTTTCCAGTCTGCAAAACCATGGTGATAATTATGGGAACTATTAAACAGTTAATAAACAATTAGTATATTTAAATAATATTGAGCTTATTGTTGCTTTAGAATCTAAAGATGTAGCAGGTGATGTTTAAACCTTTTTTTGGTTTTATGTTTTTTGCTTTTATGTCTTTTGCTCAGGTAGTTCTTTATCTAGCAGACATTAGAAGAAGTATTTATTAACCCATAATAAAATATGGCGGTGAATATGACATTTGCTTCTACAGTGTGAGCTTTGTGCAGATATTGGCTGCTATTGTGTGTGTGACTTGAATCTTGTAGTGTAATAAAATCCATTTATTATCATACTACTAACATTTATTCTGGTCTTTAGGAATGTGTGAATAGTTTGGATGAGGATTGTGAGTTTGACCTGACAGATTAATCATGTCATCGTCAGTGGTTCTCTTTGGAAATGTGTGACAAAAAAAGCACTTCTGATTTCTGTTAATCAGGAAATGTAAACAGATGATCCTGTTGTATTTGCCCTTCTCCCATCATAAAGTAACTATTGATTGTGTTTATCTAATGTATCCAGATATCTTTCTGTCTAGTGGATTCTTCACTTATGAAACAAAGACTTTGGTCAAAAATCTTTACTCTCCTTTTTTTTTTTAATGGCGTCTCTTAAAGATCTTGTATTTTTTTCCAGATTATACATACTGAAGAAATGAAGCCAGAGGACACAGCACCTGCCTTTGGTGAAGATAAAACTTACAACAGCTTCATTATGAATATTATGTGTGCATATAAATCTAATTCTGACGTTTCATACCTTTTGCTCTTTGCACATAATGCATACTTGCTTTTTCTGCAATTATTAGCTAAAATATCTGATGTGAAATGACATGTATAAGAAACTGAATTTATCGAATGTGGGTTTTTTTTTTTTTTGTTTTTTTTTCAATGAAACACAGATGTTTTTCTTTTTTTTTTGAAATAGCATGTGACGTATGTTTTTTTTGACGTATGACATGTATCACTCTCTTCTCTCCAGAAGTTTCTAGAAACACCTGAGCGGTTTATGTAAAAAACTGTGACGCTTTAATTGCTGGAATTACTTGCATATTCATTTACTGTTAAAATTATTTTGGGCTTTTGGTTGTGCTTATACAGTATTTATAACTGTGCTTTTACTTTCATGCTATACTACATTCACCTAAATGCACTTTAATGTACAACCATCTGATACTGGTGATGATTTATTGTTACTATTGTGTGAGTTTTTGATTTAATTTTTGATAGTTTCGGTTTTTTTTTATTAGAGAAGCTTCAGCTTGAATTAATTAAACACACACACATATAGTATATTTCTAAAAAACAAAATTAATGTCCAATGCCCTGACTAGATTATGTTCTCTCACAGTTGTGCTCTAGCCTCTATGTCAAAGAACTCCAAACCACGAGGGGGGGATAAATGAATACACAGTCATGAAAACAAAATTGTGTAAAATACAAATATCAGGCATTTTATATTTACATTGAAACACTTTAGGTTTATTTTAATGTTTTTTGCTTGAAATATGGTAATATTTTAATATGTAGTTTTTATTATTTAAATAAAAAATGTCTAAACACTTTATGAATAAATGATGCATTTCTTTTCTTTCACTTTGTAGATTTATGGCACATATTGTAAACTTTCTTGACATTGCAAAATAAGATCTGGTGTCAGGCAATTGCAAACAAGGTCCTCAGTACAAATTTACAATAGAGAAAATGCCTTTCAAACATTGTTTATTAGCCTATAGTGGTTTTTATGACTTTAAATGTGATAAAAAAGTGTATACGATGTCAAACAAGTAATTAGATATATGATTTTTGAAATGCATATTTATATCCTTAATAAATGAAAAATTGGTCATTGTTGCTGTAAATAGCAGATTTCATGCGTCCTTTACTCGAGAGAGAAAGGATTTACTCCACTCTAGTGGTCAAATTATTTTAAAGTTTACATCTGCTTTAACCGAAGGAACAGGGCTGGGCTGGCAATTGCCTACAGAGCAGGGGTGTTCAATCCTGCTCCTGCGGAAATAATCCCTATTTGGGTGTTTTCCAAACAATTGGGGTATATTTAAATATAATGAAACTAAAGGAAAATGGGAAGAGAGTAAAAAAAGGACACCTGTATTATTGGGACAAGTCAGTAGACCCACATAAGAAGCAAATATTACAGTTATTTAGATATTCATACAGATGGGTCTAAAGTTGAAGAAGATAGGGTAGGCATAGGAATATATTACCAACATATGGGTCCAAATGGGAACATGGATAATAGTGAAAGAACATATTACAGTGCACAGAAAATCTATCAATGACAGGGTGTGATTAGAAGGAACAGAAGGGAGGAGTCAGTTTTAACCAGACTGAGGTTTGACCACACAGGGCTAAATAAAACATTGTTTGTGTCAGATGAATATTTGGAATGTTAAATCATAGAAAGTGCAGCACATATACTATTAAATTGTAGGAAATATAGGAAAAAAGAAGATTGAGTTAGGCTGGAAGAAAATGGAACAATCCGAGAAGAGGTAGAGGATGCACAGAAAGCTGTTGTGGAATATCTGAAAGCTATTTAGGAATATATTATAGCATTAGTTTATATATATTATAGTATATATATATATATATATATTATATATATAATATAATATATATATATATATAATATATATATAACCTAGCGGTATGCGTATGCACCTGAATAAGTCATTATTGTAACCCGCTATAAAACTAAAAGAAGAAGAACAACAACAACATCAACAACTTCAGGCAAGTTGTGTAAGTTGGGAGCTACCACTATGCAGGGACAGTGGCCCTACAGGACCGAGTTGGACACTCTTGCCTAGGCCTAGAACAAATCATCTGTTCCGTCGATCTGATCATTGTGGTAGATCTTAACTAGTTTACTATGAGTTAAGAGCACGAACTTGTTCGACGAGCTTTGTTTTTTTTTTTTTTTACGTTTCAATGAATGATCCGTTGGAAGTTGAGTAGCAAAATACTGAAATAATAGTAAAGAAGTTCATATTCAAAGTCAAAGAGAAAAAAACACTAGAGTATTTTTTTAATGTTTCAAAAGGTTTTTAACTGTTGTAATGTTTTTTTTAATGTTTCAGGACTTCCATCATTTATTTCATAATAACCTCCAAACGTCATGCAAATTTCATACATAAAATGATGGAATTTTCTGCATCATGTTTTAAAATATATAAAATAGGTCCCCGAACTAGGGTCCCCCCAGTCAGTCTTGGCCATTTCCACCACACTGATATTATGGATTTCTTATGAAAAAGAAATGGAGTCGCACAATGCAAAATCATATATATATATATATAAATAAATAAAATAAAGATTTCTGAACGAATTTTATGAAAATTTCAAAATTTAAGTTTAGATACCTGTGTATTAATGTTTTAAGTTTATATAAACATATTAAATGTGCAGTTTTAATATTGTCCTTGCTTAATAATAAAAGTAGTTTTGAGTTATTTTTTTATGCATATTTCTGTATTTTCACTTCACAATTTTCACCTGGATGGAATATAAATAAGGTGCAAAATTCCCCCCTTACTTGCATCGAGGGACCTGAGCATTATTATTGTTGATTTGGCTCCTTTAGATTACCACACAGAACACACTAGTAAGCCACAAAGCAGTCACTGAATCCTCAAACCATCTTGTCAAGTAGTGGTTTACCGAGTTGGAGCAGGGTGCAAGTCTGTATCTGTGAGATTGAATCTCTCAACGGTGAGGTGTTTCTTTAGTATGTGGTTTTTGTCACACACCATTTTTGTTCCAAGAGCTAACTGGTAAACTGGTGAAAAAATGTGTTCTTAATATAAATTGATTAAATACACCTGAATTCACTTTGATTGTGCAGTTTTGTGTATATTCTTGCATATTACTTCTAATGAAAAGCTGGTTTTGTCTTGTTAACTAAACACTATCTAACCGAAGTAACCCCTTGTAGAACACAAATACAAAGGATGTCTTTGAACGGTTTCTGACAAAAAGTCACACTGCATCCAAGATGCCAATATTAATTGATTAGTATTCTACAATAAATAACCTAGTGTCTGGTTTTACCATTTTTTCCCAAAATTTAACATGTTTGTGTTTGCACAAGCATTTACGTTAATAAAAGCTATGCTAGAATCATCAAGTGAGTCTTTTCGCTTATTTGATCGCAAACAATATAAAATATTTTTGGGCAAAAAAGACAGCTTTATAATCTGCTTCGTCACTATAGCCATCTTTCTAGCGTGCTTACTAATATTATTGATAAGGAAAAATTTGATCCATTTCTCGTGACGATGTCTGCATACACCACCTCATCCTCCTTTTTGAACTCCCTGAAAACAAAGATAGAAGACAGAAAGAAGACATCTCAGATCTGTTAATTTTTCAAGACCACTTATTGTTTACTAATATATTAACATGCAGTGTGGTAGTCTTCAGCATGCTAAGATGTGCTGAGCAGTTTTGAACCATTGTTTTTTTTAAGATTCTTATTGCATCACATATATTGTAATATCATAGCAGTGACTTTTATGTTTTTCATGTTTCCTTTATTACACACATTCATGCATAAATCAGCAGAAATGTGCTACTTTTTTCTCACATGAGCTTTCTTAAGGCCTAGTTTCCAGTGAGACAGTTTAACAGAGATTGTTTAGGCAAAAACATGCTGGACTGAATCATGTTAGAAATGTTTTTACAGTTGTTTTATGAGGATGAGAGATCTGTATCTGACCACTGCCCATGTGTTCCTTCCTCTGTTTGGTCATTTCTCTAAGAGTAGCTGTTTTGAAATCCAAACTTTTTTATTAACGTATTGAGTTAGGGGTGGCACCATATACTGGAAATAAGGTTGTTGAATCAAAATGAAGAAGAAATACAATTACTACAGAAATGACTAACTGAGTTACCCATTGAGTCAATAGCAGTGAATGCTAGGCTGCTGTCACTTTAAAGACCTACATGCATTGATCAAATGAATTTACACTTGTTCGATTTTCTCCCAAATGTTTACATTCACTAAAAAATAACCAACCGTGTTCATGTGAATTCTTGCCATGAATAGCATCGGGTTTAATGGCACTCTTTATTTTCCATTTTTCTTTGTCTGCTCTAATATGTCAGCTAACTTTAAAAGCCATCACACTGCTAATATATTTATAGTCCTTACATGAATATAAACAAGCTAGAGGAAAAAATGTATTATTTCTCGGCATTTGTGAGTATGAATTCATGTTTGCGTGATTAAATCAAACATGGAGCCTGTCCACTATAATGTACTACTTGTTTGCACATTTTGCACTAAGTTTGCACATTATTTAGCTCAGCATCTTTTTTTTTTTTTTTTATATCAGTCTGAGGTCCAATGGACTCCATGTCTTCATGTTAACCATCTTTGCTTCAGGATCTTTTCTCAGAACTAACTTCTTTTTCAGATGGATTTTGATACTGTTGAGGCATTTTTATGTATGAAGTCCAGTTCTTCTCAGATGCATTCTATTTCAAATGTATTATTAATTAAATAACTTAATATTTATTAATAAACGGTTTATTTAATAATAATAATAATAATAATAATAATAATTCATAATTAACAAATAGTTACTACTGATTAAAATTATTATTATTGATGTTTTTTTTTTTATAAATATTTAGTAGTAGTTGTAGTAATAGTAGTAGTATTAATCAGAATTATTGTTATAATGTTGTTTTTATTCATTACAGAGGAAGAAGCGATGGATGGTAATGGGACAAAATCCATATAGCATTATAAATATACATTAATGACACAGTTATAAATTCTCTTACACTGGTTCCGACCATCTTGAAAATTGATATTCAAAAAAGAGTAAAAAATATAAAAAAAGCTAACAAAAAAAAAAAAAACAACTTAAATCGACAACACAAAAAGAGAAAACAAAGCCATACTAACCTCAATATTATTTTTTTTTTTTTTTTTTTTTTTCTTCTTCTTATGATCTAATACTATTGTTTTTTTTTTTTTTTTTTTTTTTTATTGTTTTTAATAATTATTTTTTATACTTTTACAAATGTGCAGCAGTTGTTAACACTTGCCTTCTTGGTTTGGTTTTCTGTGTTTCCTGTAGATGCAAAAAAATCCCAACAGCAGCTGCAGTCAACAGAGATCCAACAACAGCTGCAGAGATCTGCATTTCTGAGATGCAGGCCTGGAGAATCTGCAAGAAGAGTGTGAAGTCGGTGAAAAAATGCTATCAGAAAAAATATTATTAACCTAAATGTAGCCTAAACAGGATTTAACATTTCATAAAACTAAATAGAATTAGGTATTTTGTGAAATTTGTGTTATATAAGGACAGACAACAAAAAACACACTGAACTTTTTGTAGTATGTGAGAAAAAACACACAGTTTGCTATTGTAAACCCAAATTACAATGTCACCATTTGGGACATTTTGCAAAATGAAGTAAAATCAATAATCAGTGATTTCCTAATCCTCTTTAACCTTTATTTAATTGACAAAAGTACACAGAAAAGTTTGTGAATGTTTGACTGGCCAACTATTAATAGCGTCCTTAATTCCCAGACTATTAAAATGTTTAATAATAGGACAGTTGATGTGACACAGTGGTAAATGTGCCCCGTCCCGAATTTTTTGGAGTGTGTTGCAGCTATCAAAATCAAAATTTGTTTATAGTTACAAAATACAATTAATTTGGCTGGAGGAATAATTGGAAATCTGTTTCTTGTACTTTTGTCGTTTAAATAAAGGGTTTAAAGAGATACGGTTTGTTGTGTCTTGTAAGCTGTGGGAAATGATGAGGACCATCAAATGTTTAAGAAATTTATGTCAAATCATAAAGTAAAGCCACTGGTAAGAAGCCCATATTAAGATTATTTTCTAATAAATAGTAGACAGGAACAAGCACAACTGTAGCTGTGACTTACCACCAGACAGTAAGATTGAAACTGTATTGTGATCGGTTTTGTGGTCTCTTTGATGTTGTACTGTGTAATTTCCTGAGTCTGTGGTTCTGGTGTTTGTGATGATCAGAGATCCAGTCTGATTATCCAGCTTCAGTCTGTCTCTGAATCCCACTGCATCACCTTCAGATGTGGAGAAGATACCGTCCTCTTTATTGATTTGAGCTATACGAGTCAATGAATGTCCAAATGTCCATGTTATCAGAGTTTTATTTCGTAGTCGCGCGAGAGTAACATTAGTCTGTAGAGTGACTGATTCTCCCTCCCTTCACTGACACTGACTTCAATTCATCTGGATCAGCAAACACTGGAGAACAGAGTTTCACAGTACACATTACAGTTCTGGTTAATGTAAAAATAAATATATTAACATTGGTTTAAGGCTAGGTTAATCTTAAAGCTTGTAGTTTTGAAATGATCACAAACTTTCTTGAGACTCTGAACACTGCAGTGAAATGAGCTTTTTTTTTTCTTTCAGAAAAGTGACTGTCTGAGCTGATTTTAGTCCAGCTTAGGCCAGGACTGTTTGTGAAGGACCTTTAGCACTAGCTCTCATTGGACTGAAATATCAGAAATGTGAAATAAAACCTGCAGCAGCCATTACATGGCAAACCACAGAGACTGGTCTGTTCTGAGTACATTTAAACTGGAAACATCAGCATCCCTGTTGATGATTTTAGGCGAGTAGAATTACAGAAAACAAAACTTATAACCATTAGGTCAGGGCAGTGTGACAAACAACATACTGTATATGAAGCTTAATGTGGAGAATTGCAAAGATATACAGGATCCTAATCATAAGTCATGTGTGAACACCATTTGTGGTTGTTTCCCAAAAAAATCAATGAAACGAAACACACAGATCTCTCAATTTCACCTTTTTATTGCTCTATTTTTTCAAGGGGGCAACTTTTTAAAATGCTAACAGCCTTGTTCAGTGTTCATCAAAACACAACAGTATGATCTTCTTTCTGACTGGTATTAATAATGATTGGTTATTTCACTAGCAAAACAAAGTAAGGCACTTATGTTACAGAAATCTTATAGTACAGATGATCTGAATGAAACAGTATTACAGTCCCATTACAAACACACAGACTGAAATAAATCAGTACAACTGCATTATCTGTACATTCGGCTTTCAGAACGTAGGAAAGTAAGTTGCTTTGTTTAACATTTTTTAAACAAGATTTATGCCCTTTCCGGTCTGAAATTCTGATTGGATATAAGCTTTATTTATAATTGCAGATACTTGTATCTTCAGACAGAAAAAACATCCAATATATAAAACACTACAAATTCTGATTTCATCATTTTAGATGTCAGTAGAACATTCACTGAATGTGAGACCAAACACAGTGAAATGCTAGTTTGATTTATGATTCTTGTACAACTGAAACTATAAAAAAAATGTTTCAGACTTACCAACCTGATGCCAAAAGCACAAACAGCAAAAAACAGACAAGCAAAACATTTCCTTCAGCAGCTCAGAAAAGGAGAAATTAAGAGCCTGTAGTGAGTGTATGATCACGGAGATGAAAACTGCTGAAGTCTGTGTTAGTACGCGTCTGTTGTGGGTTGTACTTCTAATCAGCTGGTCTTTTTTTGTTTTCTAAACCACAGTCTCTAATGTTTTATGCAGAGCTGTCTACCATCTTATTAATGATACTTTATTGATTTATGACCTCTCCCACTCTTGTTTGGAGTAGATTAATTTAGTAATCTAGTTTAAAAACAAGTACTATAGCTTAATTGTCAATTTCCAAATAAAAAAATTAATTAAAAATTAAAAAACAACACTGCTAGAGGCAATTTAAATTAGGCAATTCAAAGACTAGTGATAGAATTTAAATTAAACACAATGTATGTTTTAATGACTTTGAGAAGTCGTGGTTTTGAGAAAATGACTTTTAAAGTGGTTGTTTCTGCTTTGGCTGCAGTAACTTCCACCAAACATTTCCTGTCATTGCAACACAGTGGTCAGGTGGAATCTTGCACCATTTCTCTTTGAAAAAAACATTGTTACATTTAAGCATTCTTCTTTTGGTCAACTTCAGAAGAAGTATTGTCTTCTGTTAAATGTAAAAGATCATTTACTCATGTGCTTTGTCTGTCTATGGAATATGGCTTTTTCTGTTTTGTCCTTCCATGCTGTTCTTTCTTTAGAAACAACCAAATTTTCTTTCAGAGAAAAAGCCTTTCACTGACACTTGAGCTGAAGATTCTTCTTAACATTCAGAGCAGCAGAAGCATCACTGAACTTTCTCCATTTTATAGACGGAGCAGTGGACTGATCAACAGCAAGGTACTTCAAGAGAACTTATCTTTACAGAAATTACTTCCTACTTTATTTCAAATCAACAAACCTGAAACTGAACTCAGCAACTTCTCCAGTCATAAAAACATACATTGTTTCTGTTTAATATAAATTCTATCACTATTTATGCTGAAATTCAGATAGAACTAAATGAAGTTCCCATTCAAAGCAAATGCTAAGGTAGTTTACATACAATTTATATACTGAAAACAATGAAGCAAAAGGAAGTAGCGTATATCTTAAAAATGTTTTCTTTTTTTTTTTAAACCGATAAACCTTTAAAAATGGACCAGTTGTGAACTCCATTTTTTTCATTACATAATAAACAAAAAAATAACATAAAATAAAAGTTTTTTTTTTAACCGATAAACCTTTATAAATGGACCAGTTGTGAGCTCAGAGGTTGTTAATCGATTGTTTATGCATTTTTGAAGCCATCAGTTTGCATTAATTCAATTCATTTTTTTTTACAACAATTTTGTTTAATGGCTAAATTATCATACATCATAAAGTGTCATACTTATTTTGATGCTATCAAGCTTGGGTTCGAATCCACCTTTTGGCAAACTTTTTTCTCCCTTTTCAAATTTTGAAATCACATCAGAAAAGCATTTTTTTCAATGAAAATTAAGGAAACATAATAAAAAAAGTTGAAAATAAAGGGTAGCATTATATAAGATAGGATTAGGTTAGGTGTAGGGGGGGCTTAATTGTCCCATTAAGGTGGCATCCATTTAATAATTCAATTTGAAATTTACACTCTATAAGGTATTATTGCATACAAGTGACATAACACTCATTCCATTATCTCAGGGAACCGAGGTTATGTCAAGTAACTGAAAGCGTTCCCTTTCGAACGTTCACTCTCGTTTCTCCCTGCAGTGCGGGGATGTCTAATTTATAGAATCTGGCAAAAGTGGATGGTGACGACCAGCCAGCGGCCGCACAGATCTCACTAATAGATATGCCGCTGGACCACGCCCATGAGGAGGCCATTCCCCTAGTGGAGTGGGCTCTCACACCAATTGGGCATTCCAATCCTTCAGATGCGTAAGCCAAAGCTATTGCATCAACAATTCAGCAAGACAGTCTTTGTTTTGTAGCCGGCAGACCCTTCTGGCGGCCTCCAAAGCAAACAAACAATTGTTTAGACTGCCTGAACAGTTTAGAATGTTCCACACTGCTGAACTGAGCAACTCACACGGGAGCCTTTTTAGGGCCCTTTGGACCATGGATAAGTCCTAGCATGGCACTGTCTGAGGGCGAGGAGGGTTCTCCTCACGCCCTTCAGAAATGTAATGACCAAGTCATTCCTGCCCATCGAATGGCTGGCCTCGAGAGAATGATTCGCCGCAATGGCTGCCACATATACTTAAAGCATGGATGGGGCGCATCCCTTATCCAGCAGCTTCTGCAAAAAATCTAGCACTAACGGTCAGAGTGTTGGACTTGCAACCCAAGGGTTGAGAGAATTAACATCGCTCCCTCAAGGGGAAGTCGTGGCCTAACGGTCAGAGTGTTGGACTTGCAACCCAAGGGTTGCGAGTTTTAGTCTCGGGCCGGCAGGAATTGTAGGTGGGGTGAGTGAATGTACAGCGCTCTCTCCACCTTCAATACCATGACTGAGGTGCCCTTGAGCAGGGCACCAAACCCCCAACTGCTCCCCGGGTGCCACAGCATAAATGGCTGCCCACTGCTCCAGGTGTGTGTTCACTGCTGTGTGTGTGCACTTGGATTGGTTAAATGCAGAGCACGAATTCTGAGTATGGGTCACCATAATAAGCTGCACTTCACTTAACAATTGCAACTTACTTACTCTCACTGGGAGTGTCTGTTCCCAGGTCCAACATCCATCTCCCATAAACCACACTTACCTAAAGAATGGTGTTACTTACTCTCGCTGGGAGCCAATCAGACTCCCGTCCAGGCACCAGACATGAAGGCTCCACAGCTCTGGGCGGGGATGCCCAATCATGCCTTTTGTCTGCGAGAGAAGGTCCCTCCTCAACAGAATCGGCCAAGGGGTCATCGTTATGAGCTGCATCCGCTCTGGAAACCAAGCCTGTTTCCTCCAGAGCGGAGCTACTAAGAGGAGGGAGCATTTGGTTTCCCTGTCTCGCCTGATGACTTTGGGAATCAGGGCGATAGGAGGAAACACATACAGGCAAGCCCTGGCCAGACGTGGGCGAGGGCAACTCACTGTATCGAGAAAAATGTTGAGTAATGAGAGTTGTCTTCTGAGGCGAAGAGGTCGTCCTCTGCCTTCCCAAAGACCACCCAAATTCGCTGTACCGTCTGAGGATGTGGTGCCCAATCGCCTGGGGCTACTTTGCCTCTGGACAGCATGTCCACTCCCAGGTTCAGTTTGCCCGGCACATGAACTGCCCTTAGCGAGAGGAGTTCCTTCTGTGCCCAAAGAAGGAGGTGTCGAACCAACCTGTATAAGAAGTGAGACCTAAGGCCGCCTTGGTCATTGATATAAGACACCACTGTCATGCTGTCTGAACAGGCATCGCTGCTGAGCTGTCCAGGAGCCGAATCCCAGATTGCCCTCCAACAGCACACCCCACCTGGAGTTGGACACATCTGTTGTGATAACCCTCCTTCTGGAGGCCACGCCTATCCTCACTCCTGTCTGTAAAAGGTGAGTGGTCTTGCAGGGGGCCACAGCTTACAGCGGTGGTCCACCCTGACTGGAAATTTCTTCAGACGACAAGCCAAGAGTAGAACTTTACCTTTTAACCAAAACCAAAATTGCAGCATCCGAATCAGAACCAAGCCCAGTGGAGTTACAGAGGCAGCAGCAGCCATAAGGCCTCTGAAAAACACATGTCGTCCCCGGTTTGAGGGAAGCTGTCAATTGTTGAATCATCACCTAACTATCCCGTAGTCTAGAACCATTCCCAGAAATACAGTTCATCGTCTGGGCAACAACTGGCTCTTGGGTTGATGACAAACCTGTGACGCCTCGTGGGTTGATCCGTCTACCTGCGACATCTTCTGAGCCTCTGAAAACCGTCTAGTGAACCCGTCTACAGCAGAGCCGAATAGCCCTTTCGGTGAGACTGGTGAGTCGAGGAAGGCCATTCTCTCGGCGTCCCTGATCTCTGTCAGCGTTAGCCAGAGGTCGCATTCCAGCACTACCAGACTGGCCATGGTCTTGCCGATCGCCTGTGCTGTGGCCTCTGTAGCGTGCAGAGCCAGATCTGTTGCTGTACACAGACCCATCAACGCCAACTAGCACTCTGGGCTAAAGAGAAGTTTGGCTTGAAACACTCGAAGGATCGCCATCGTATGCAGCGCCGAGCCGGCCTGTCCAGCTGCAGCATATGCCCTATTGGCAATGGCCGAGGTGGTCTTGCAGGGCTTAGATGGATGCGCTGCATGGCCCTTTAAGCCGAGGGCGGATGGTGGGCACAGATGTGTGGCGATCGCTTCCTTCAGAAGGGGGCAGTCTGGCATAACCTTTTTTGACAGCGTCGTCAACGGTAGTGAGAGCTGCTGCAGTCGAAGGGTTTACCTGTGCAGAATAGGGGGCACGCCACGTCTTGGTGAGCTCGTCGTGGATGGCTGGCAAGAACAGGGCTCTACTGACGAGATACACATGATCATATTGTTCAATATATTGTACAGCCCTACTCATCGCTGAAGGAGAATTGATCTGATGAATGGCGCTGCAGGCCGACTTATGTTGCAGTTGACCCCACCCCTTCTGGCGGGTTGAAGCACCATTGGTTGGTGCAGCTACAAAACCGTGAACAAATTAGGCTTCAGAATTAATTTAAAAATGCAAACTCCAGCTTAAACATCACAGAAATGATTACCTGTTTGTGAATGTTTCTGTCGATCAGTTTGATTCTGATGCGGTTAAGGCGGAGCAGATTAGAAATAATATCCATGTAGGCCTACTATATTCGGAAACTCGATTTTTGCTTAATTCTACAGCAATATGAAAAACAGTTTGTTGTACTTTATGGTAAAATCTGTAATTTGTCTGTAGCTTATCAAAACCACCTCTTTATAAAAAATGTAATAACACTCTAAAAAATCAAAGAAAACACTTTTCTAATTTAAATTTCATAACATACTAAAAATATAAAGACAACAAACTATTGAGATAATGTTGAGATAATTTTATTTTACTTATGTATGCTGAAATTTGATATAACCTACAGCTTTTGCATACAAAGGTGCCTCACAAAACAGATTTCAGACAGACTTCTGAGGCAGCAAAAGCTCTAATGATCTACAACAAGCCATAGACTAATCCTAAAAAATATATATATATTTACCAGACTTCAAATGCAGCACATGAAGTCACACAAGATTTTAATTTCATTTTCTGTCTGTGTAACTGTTCTGTTTTGTTTTTTAGGTGTGTTTAGTGAAACAATGTCATTGTCAGTGAAGGAGGGAGATTCTGTCACTCTGTCTCCTCAGCTTACTGAAATAAAGAAAGACGATGTGATAGATTGGAGGTTTGGAGGCACTCTCATAGCTAGAGTAAGAAATAATAATAAACCCTCAGTGTATGAGGATGCTCTTGATGGGAAATTCAAAGGCAGACTGAAGCTGAACGGTCAGACTGGAGATCTCACCATCACAAACTTCAGAAGCACAGACACTGGAGAGTATGAAGTAACCAACAGCATCAACACCATTAGGAAGAAATTCAGTGTCACTGGTGAGTGTCTGACGCATGTCAGTGTTATTATTAGCTCATTTACATAGTTTCATAATTCTTATTTTATCTTAATTATCTGAAATACAACTGTTAAACATGCAAGATGCACAACTTGTCCATGTGTCTTGATGAATCTAGAAATTTGCCAAGCTAATTTTACCATCAAATTACCTCCAAAAATGGTCTCATATGCCCTTTTCCCCAAAAAAGACCTCACGAAACAAAAGTCATGTGATCACTGACAAGTCAACATTATATTTAAGAAAATACAATTTTATATATCAGAACTCTAAAATTTACCTCTAAATACAAACAATGGTTTTGCAAACCATAGTTTAACCAAGAAGGAACATCAAATGTTGAATAAAATCTTTTTTATGAATCCGCTAGCTGATGGTACTCATTGTCTTAAGAGTTACAAAGAAATGGCAACAGATTGAATTAATTGTGAAATTTTGAAGTAGAAAATCTGAAAAAGTATTTTCTTGTAAAGCATCCTCCAATAATCATCTACTAGAAACCAGCAGCTCTGTGATCTCCATCACTGTCAGTGTTATTGTGGCTTTACGCTAACGACTGTCTCTCTTTAGTTTACTCAGGTCTGTCTTCAGGTAAAATAGCAGCGATTGTTGTTGGTGTTCTTGTTCTGCTGGTCGCTGCAGCTGTTGTTGTTGGTGTGTGATTTGCTACAAGTACAGTAAGTATTACAGTGATACAATGAGAGAGAAAACATTTTGCTGTGGATAGTGAAGGTGTAGTGATGGTTTTATTCAAGCTGTTCTTTTTCTTGCAGCATTAGTAAGAAATATCATTAATACACAAATAAAGATGCTAGTCATATGAAAGAAAGAAGGAGGCAGATCTGGAACAAATGTTTCTTTTGTTGATTTCTATTTTTGATCTTTGTTCTGTATTTCTCTGTTTCTACAGTATGAGCTTCTGTCACAGATGATGATGACTGACTCTGGTAAGAAACTCAAGTCTTTTGGTGTAATAAATGAATTTATCATCATTAACATTTATTATTTTAGCAATGTGTTGAATAGTTTGAATGAAGGATTATGAGTTTGTGTGACTCGACAGATTAATCATGCCATTGTCAATATTTCTCCTTGGAAATGTGTGACAGAAAAGCACTCCCTGATTTATTTTAAAAGAGACTTGGTCCATTTTATATCATCTGTTTCTATATATATATAAAGAAGTGTATAATGTCTAAATGAAATGAAATCTCACCTTAAAAATGCAAACTTGAGATATTTACGAGGGAAAATGTGTTCTTAACATTAATAATATTGAATTGATATTCTGTTGTCTGCTATATCCAGAGAACGTCCCACTGATTCAATGAAAAACACTTTTATGCAAGATACGTTTTATTATTTTAATTTATCCATTTATTTTTATGTAACTGTCTATTAATATCTATGTTTTTTTTGTTTTTGTTGTTTTGGTCAGATTCCTGGAGAAATTGTACGCCAGAGAACACAGTCCTGAGATGTTTCCGGCAGCTTCATTGTGAAACTATTTTATTATTATATTGATTTAAATAAATCAGTCATATTTCTCCTCATGTGAGCCTTTAAAATCCTCTGTGGGCAGATAAATTTAATCAACACTTCACATGCCATAAATATTAGTCATTGCCTATTGTGCATATTAGATAAACTAATTGATCTTTCATGAATTAATTATTAGCAAAGTATCACATGAGATCCTCTGACCAAAGTTTTATATATATATATCATCTTCAGTGTCATGTGACACTTTCTTCACTACTAGGAGTTTTTAGAAACATGAGTCTGCGTTTAATTCAAGAACCAGTTGATTGTTAATCTTCATGTGAAAACTTATGTGATGCTTTATTGCAGGAATTATCTGCACAGCTTTTTTATTATTTTTATTTTACCTTTTCGCTTTTATTATGAACTGTGCCTCACTTATATGCTATACATATTCATTGCACTTAATTGCACTGATATGTATCTATCTATATTTTGTATTATCTATAGTGAATCTGTTCATGTGTTTGTCTGATTGTTAAAATAAAAAAAAAAAAAAAAAATCTGGTACTGGTGATGATTTATCACTGTTGTTAAGCTTATTGAATTGTTTTTCTGATTGTTTCTGTTTTATTTCAAGCTTCAGATTGAACTATTTGTATTTACCATTTTGAGCCTGATGCAAAACAACCAAAAACAATATTTATAGTTTATTATCTTAGGCTACGTCCACACGAAGCAGAGCTTTCCCTATCCAATCTTTTTTTTTTCCTTGTCTCAAGAAATATCTGCATCCACACGAAACCAAAAAACCGACACAAAACGATGATGTATACATGCCAGACCAGCATGTGGCGCTGTAATTCTGCCACAGAGATGCACTAAAAATGAAGACTTGGACTATGTGCATAAACCTTGCACGCAGTATACAAACGAACATGAAACAATACATTTATTAATCTGTGTTAATGTTTGTTATTGAAAACACAATTGTTCAGTGTTTGTTCATGTTTTTGTCTCTGTGGGTTTTTGTTAAATGTGAGCCAAAATCATCACAATTAAAAGAACCAAAGACTTAAACTACTTCAGTCTGTGTGCATTGAATTTATTTAATTGACGAGTTTCACAATTTGAGTTGAATTACTGAAATAAATGAACTTTTCCACGACATTCTAATTTATTGAGATGCACCTGTATATAGCTGCGTGTCTCTGTAGTGGACGGTGGTTATAGCAGTTCTTTCCCTCACCAAAGGTCACAGTCTTGTAACTTTGCTGTTTTGTCCAAATTTCATGGAGGCTTTGATTCAAATAAAAGTTTATAATGATGTGATTCTCCTCATAGCTGGAGAGCATAGTTCATAGCAGAGGTGTAAAGAGTACCTGAAAACCATGCTTGAGTAAAAGTAGATACCTTAGAGTGAAAATTACTCCATTACAAGTTACAAGTCACCAATTTCAATACAACTTGATTAAAAGTCTTATAGTGTCTGATTTTAACAGTACTTAAGTATTTTACTTATACTAAATATAGGCTCAAAGATGCACCAGTCAGAGATGTACCAGTGAAAAACAAGAAAGAGTTTATTTGTGAGGAGAGCAATCATACTTATTTTCTAAAAAAAAAAAAAATAATAAAAAAAATCCCTTCAAAAAAAGATACAGGATAAATAAAATAATGTTAGAATAATTTTAGTAATGGCAAAACGCACAAGATATAGTACTTCAAGTGCCTTGCAGTTGTGATATCGCTTCTTTTGTAGCAGAAATTAACTGCTGAAGAAAAAGCTATATGCCATGCAAAATGTAATGTGTAATTGCAACACTCATTACAAATGTAGAAAATATGAAATATTGCATCAGCTATTATATGTGTACTTATAGGTCTACAGGTAAGTAAGCAGGTAAAACTAAAATAATTGTTTTATTGCATCAATACAAACAAGATTTGTGTTTAATGAATGCTGAATAAAACAAAATATTTTAAATGTTTTTATTAGGCTATTAATGTTAGGCTATTAATGTTATTATTCATTCCGAAAATAAAAACTGGTATATATATAGTCTATAACAAACCATCTGTCTCTTTCCAAGAAATGTTTACACAAAACTAAAACTTGCCCCGACACTCCAGTCCGGAAGGGGGCAGTAATTAAGCACATGCTGGTGGCCAACCGCCAATCATATCAAAAGAAGAACAGGTAGTGTTACTCTTTGTGCTTTTTACTTTCACAATAATAGAAGATAACGAGTCGTAAACTCTTTCTGCGGTCCAAATGTCATTACAAAAATTAATCACTACATTTTCAGTCGATATAAAGTCTCTTCGTTGATTTTTATTTAGTTTTTCAGTCAGTGATTCTTTCTGTCGATCAGTTTGATTCTGATGCGGTTAAGGCGGAGCAGATTAGAAATAATATCAGTATAGGCCTAGCGTTACTTTATTCGGAAACTCGATTTTTGCCGAATTCTACGGCAATATGAAAAACTGTTTGTTTTACTTTATGCGCTTATATTTTTATGGAAGGTAATGTTTATCTCTCTTTCTTAAACACTTTCGGTTTCTCTTTGTAAAATCCGTAGTTCGTCTGTAGCTTCTCATTCACGGTGTTGTGTTAAATGTGATAACAGTATAAAATAGAAAAGACAATAATGACATTTCTGTATTTATTGTAACTATATTACGCAACAATTCAAGTGTAATACACACATTCTTAAAATATATCTATTATAGTTTTAAATTAATTCCGAGTTTTAAAGCCTATATACTATTAGTACAATTTTTTAGGTGTTTATCCTAGTGTTTAATTTTTTGGGATTTAAAATGCAGATGCCGATAGTATTCATCTCAGTTTTTCTTTTGGAACCCTGTTAGTTTACAATCATGAACACAGAATGGGAAACCCAAAACTTTAAACTGTTAAGATAATTTTTATTTTACTTATGTATGCTGAAATTTGATATAACCTACAGCTTTTGCATACAAAGGTGCCTCACAAAACAGATTTCAGACAGACAGCAAAACCTCTAATGATCTACAAGAAACAATAGACTTTGGTGAAAACCAGACAAATAGTTAATTACAAAAGCTGATTTATTGGTAGGAATTAGTAGAAATGTAACTAAGCTGCCTCCAAAATGTGTTCAGATGAAGAATGTAGCATAATCATATCACAGCATTCAAATATGCTTTGGTGCCTCAGTACACAGCCAAATATATATATATTTACCAGACTTCAAATGCAGCACATGAAGTCACATGAGATTTTAATTTCATTTTCTGTCTGTGTAACTGTTCTTTTTTGTTTTTTAGGTGTGTTTAGTGAAACAATGTCATTGTCAGTGAAGGAGGGAGATTCTGTCACTCTGTTCCCTCAGCTTACTGAAATAAAGAAAGACGATGTGATAGATTGGAGGTTTGGAGACATTCTCATAGCTAGAGTAAGAAATAATAATAACCCCTCAGTGTATGAGGATGCTCTTGATGGGAAATTCAGAGGCAGACTGAAGCTGGACGGTCAGACTGGAGATCTCACCATCACTAACTTCAGAAACACTGACACTGGAGAGTATGAAGTAACCAACAGCATCAACACCATTAGGAAGAAATTCAGTGTCACTGGTGAGTGTCTGATGCATGTCAGTGTTATTATTAGCTCATTTAAATAGTTTCATAATTCTTATTTCATCTTAATTATCTGAAATGTAACTGTTAAACATGCAAGATGCACAACTTGTCCATGTGTCTTGATGAATCTAGAAATTTGCCAAGCTAATTTTACCATCAAATTACCTCCAAAAATGGTCTCATATGCCCTTTTCCCCAAAAAAGACCTCACCAAAAAAAAGGCATGTGATCACTGACAAGTCAACATTATATTTAAGAAAATAAAATTTTACATATCAAAACTCGAAAATTAACCATGGTTTTACAGACCAAGAAGGAAACATCAAATGTTGAATAAAATCTGTTGGTACTCATTGTCTTAAGAGTTACAAAGAAACAGCAAACACATTGAATTAATTGTGAAATTGTGAAGTTGAAAAATCTGAAAAAGCTTTTTCTTGTAAAGCATCCTCCAATAATCATCTACTAGAAACCAGCAGCTCTGTGATCTCCATCACTGTCAGTGTTATTGTGGCTTTACGCTAACAACTGTCTGTCTTTAGGTTACTCAGGTCTGTCTTCGGGTAAAATAGCAGCGATTGTTGTTGGTGTTCTTGTTCTGCTGGT
Organism: Cyprinus carpio; assembly: GCF_018340385.1. Lineage (NCBI taxonomy): Eukaryota > Metazoa > Chordata > Actinopteri > Cypriniformes > Cyprinidae > Cyprinus > Cyprinus carpio. The sequence goes on along the minus strand of NC_056618.1, from coordinate 434,614 downwards.
GGCTGCAGCTGTTGTTGTTGGTGTGATTTGCTACAAGTACAGTAAGTATTACAGTGATACAATGAGAGAAAACATTGTGCTGTGGATAGTGAAGGTGTAGCAGGTGATGTTTAGTCAGGTTTAAACTTTTGTTATTGTATGTTTGTGACATGGTTTTATTTAAGCTGTTCTTTATCTTGCAGCATTAGTAAGAAATATAATTTATACACAAATATTAAAGATGCTAGTCATGTGACAGAAAGCAGGAGGCAGATCTGGAACAAATGTTTCTTTTGTTGATTTCTATTTTTGATCTTTGTTCTGTATTTCTCTGTTTTCTACAGTATGAGCTTCTGTCACAGATGATGATGACTGACTCTGGTAAGAAACTCAAGTCTTTTGGTGTAATAAATGAATTTATCATCATTAACATTTATTATTTTAGCAGTGTGTTGAATAATTTGAATGAAGGATTATGAGTTTGTGTGACTCGACAGATTAATCATGCCATTGTCATAGTTCTCCTTGGAAATGTGTGACAGAAAAGTTCTGTTAAAAGAGACTTGGTCCATTTTATATCATCTGTTTATATATAAAAAAGGTGTGTTATAAAAGAAGTGTATAATGTCTAAATGAAATGAAATCTCACCTAAAAAATGCAAACTTGAGATATTTACGGGGGGGAAATGTGTTCTTAACATTAATAATATTGTATTGATATTCTGTTGTCTGCTATATCCAGAGAACATCCCACTGATTCTATGAACAAACACTTTTATGCAAGATACGTTTTATTATTTTTATTTATATATATTTTTTTTGTAACTGTCTATTAATATCTATGTTTTTTTTTTTGTTTTTTTTTTTGGTCAGATTCCTGGAGAAATAGTACGCCAGAGAACACAGTCCTGAGATGTTTCCGGCAGCTTTATTGTGAAAACTATTTCAGTCATATTTCTCCTCATGTGAGCCTTTAAAATCCTCTGTGGGTATACAAATTTAATCAACACTTCACATGCCATAAATATTAGTCATTGCCTATAGTGCATACTGGATAAACTAACTGATATTTCGTGAATTAATTATTAGCAAGGTATCACATGAGATACTCTGACCAAAGTGTTTATATATATATATATATAAAACATAAGCATGTTTCATCTTCAGTGTCATGTGACATTTTCTTCACTACTAGGAGTTTTTAGAAATGTGAGTTTGTGTTTAATTCAAGAACCAGTTGATTGTTAATCTTCATGTGAAAACTTATGTGATGCTTTATTGCAGGAATTATCTGCACAGCTGTTTTATTATTATTATTATTATTTTAACTTTTCGCTTTTATTATGAACTGTGCCTCACTTGTATGTTATACATATTCATTGCACTTAATTGCACTGATATGTATCTATCTATATTTTGTATTATCTATAGTGAATCTGTTCATGTGTTTGTCTGATTGTTAAAATTAAAAAAAAAAAAAAATCTGGTACTGGTGATGATTTATCACTGTTGTTAAGCTTATTGAATTGTTTTCTGATTGTTTCTGTTTTATTTCAAGCTTCAGATTGAACTATTTGTATTTACCATTTTGAGCCTGATGCAAAACAACCAAAAACAATATTTATAGTTTATTATCTTAGGCTACGTCCACACGAAGCCAGAGCTTTCCCTATCCAATCTTTTTTTTTCCTTGTCTCAAGAAATATCTGCATCCACACGAAACCAAAAAACCGACACAAAACGATGATGTATACATGCCAGACCAGCATGTGGCGCTGTAATTCTGCCACAGAGATGCACTAAAAATGAAGACTTGGACTATGTGGATAAACCTTGCACGCAGTATACAAACGAACATGGAACAAAACATTTATTAACCTGTGTTAATGTTTGTTATTGAAAACACAATTGTTCAGTGTTTGTTCATGTTTTTGTCTCTGTGGGTTTTTGTTAAATGTGAGCCAAAATCATCACAATTAAAAGAACCAAAGACTTAAACTACTTCAGTCTGTATTCAATACAAAAAGTTCACTTAATTTTCACATGTAACAGCTTAATCGAAACTCAATTAATTTCTCTTTGATGAGTTAATGCATAGGTTTGCTCAACACAAGTTCACATGTGTGGTCTCTGTAGTGGACGGTGGTTATAGCAGTTCTTTCCCTCACCAAAGGTCACAGTCTTGTAACTTTCTTGTTTTGTCCAAATTTCATGGAGGCTTTGCTTCAAATAAAAGTTTATAATGATGTGATTCTCCTCATAGCTGGAGAGCATAGTTCAAAGCAGAGGTGTAAAGAGTACCTGAAAACCATACTTGAGTAAAGTAGATACCTTAGAGTGAAAATTACTCCATTACAAGTTACAAGTCACCAATTTCAATACAACTTGATTAAAAGTCTTATAGTGTCTGATTTAAACATTACTTAAGTATTTTACTTATACAAAATATAGGCTCAAAGATGCACCAGTCAGAGATGTACCAGTGAAAAACAAGAAAGAGTTTATTTGTGAGGAGAGCAATCATACTTATTTTCTAAAAAAAAAAAAATAATAAAAAAAAATCCCTTCAAAAAGGGATTCAGGATAAATAAAATAATGTTAGAATAATTTTAGTAATGGCAAAACGCACAAGATATAGTACTTTAATTGCCTTGGAGTTGCGATATCGCTTCTTTTGTAGCAGAAATGAACTGCTGAAGAAAAAGCTATATGCCATGCAAAATGTAATGTGTAATTGCAACACTGATTACAAATGTAGAAAATATGAAATATTGCATCAGCTATTATATGTGTACTTATAGGTCTACAGATAAGTAAGCAGGTAAAACTAAAATAATTGTTTTATTGCATCAATACAAACAAGATTTGTGTTTAATGAATGCTGAATAAAACAAAATATTTTAAATGTTTTTATTAGGCTATTAATGTTCATTCTATAGGCTATTAATGTTTATTCATTCCGAACATAAAAACTGGTATATATAGTCTATAACAAACCATCTGTCTCTTTCCAAGAAATGTTTACACAAAACTAAAACTTGCACCGACACTCCAGTCCGGAAGGGGGCAGTAATTAAGCACATGCTGGTTGCCAACCGCCAATCATATCAAAAGAAGAACAGGTAGTGTTACTCTTTGTGCTTTTTACTTTCACAATAATAGAAGATAACGAGTCGTAAACTCTTTCTGCGGTCCAAATGTCATTACATTGATTTTTATTTTACATTTTCAGTTGATATATATACACTCCGTTTATCATTAATTTATTCTTTCTATCGATCAGTTTGATTCTGATGCGTTAAGGCGGAGCATAAAAGAAAAAAAAACTAAAAAAAACATAACTATATTCCTAGCATTACTTTATTCGGAAACTCGATTTTTGTCGAATTCTACAGCAATATGAAAAACTGTTTGTTTTACTTTATGCTCTTATATTTTTATGGAAGGTAATTTTTATCTCTCTTTCTTAAACACTTTCGGTTTCTCTTTGTAAAATCCGTAGTTTGACTGTAGCTTCTCATTCACGGTGTTGTGTTATTCAAGTGTAGTACACACATTCTTAAAATATATCTATTAATTTCTGTATTTATTGTAACTATATTACTTAACTAACCAATCAAATTAAACACACACATAAAAAAAATATATCATTTAATTCTGATTAATTCCGAGTTTTAAAGCCTATATACTATTAGTACAATTTTTTAGGTGTTTATCCTAGTGTTTAATTTTTGGGGATTTAAAATGCAGATGCCGATAGTTTTTTTTTTTTTTTTTTTTTTTTTTTTCAACATATGTTGCATGTTGTTCATTCCCATATGAAATATATTCATGTTAGTGTTTCTTTTGAAACCCTGATAGTTTACATTCATGAACACAGAATGGGAAAACCAAAACTTTAAACTGTTAAGATAATTTTTATTTTACTTATGTATGCTGAAATTTGATATAACCTACAGCTTTTGCATACAAAGGTGCCTCACAAAACAGATTTCAGACAGACAGCAAAACCTCTAATGATCTACAAGAAACAATAGACTTTAGTGAAAACCAGACAAATAGTTAATTACAAATATTGATTTATTGGTAGGAATTAGTAGAAATGTAACTAAGCTGCCTCCAATATGTGTTCAGATGAAGAATGATCATATCAGAATATTTAAATATGCATTGGTGCCTCAGTACACAGCCTAAAAAATAGGGTCAAAGACGAAAAGGGGGTTTAAAGCATAAAAAAAATAAAAATGTAATAGAGCTTTAAATTTAGTCTTTTTCACATACATTAGAATATGTCCCGTTTAACTTTATATTTTTCTGAGCAAAAAATAATTACTACCATACATTTTACTGTGATTTTACAGAAGACACCCAATAAAATGTCATTCAGTGTAACAATATTTTTATGCCAAAAAATATTATCAGACATTTTTAGAAAAACTATTATTTGATGACATATTACAGGAATCTATTTAAAGATCACAGTGCAGACCCCAAATACTAATAATTTGTCATTTTAAAGCATTATACTTCGCCTATATCCTTTAAACCATTAGGTTTTACCCATTTGTCAGCAAGAAGTTTCTGTAAGGAAGTGAAAATCAATTAAAATCAAATAAAATTTTGTAGGATCACATATTATTTTACATATTTTAATAAGTACAGCTCAGAATAAGTATATTGTTTCATTTCTACATAAATATATCTGTTACACCGAGTGACCATGGTTTGTTACACTGAATGACATTTTTGACAAAAATTGAGAAAATAGTGTCATTGTTTCCGTATTGCAATGTTTTGAATATTATTCTGTATCATTTAATTCCTAAACAAATCACAGAAGCAGATGCTGAAATGAATAATCATTTCATTGAGAACTTGCAGCTTGAAGGACACACACACACAAACTGGTGGTAATACTGTATAATCAATATCTCTCATTTCATTGAGAACTTGGAACTTGAAGGACAAACACACACCTTCACAATTTTGAAACAAACTGGTGGTAATAAAATCATTATCTCTCATTTAATTGACAAATTGGAACTTGAAGGACAAACAAACACACACCTTAACAATTGTGTAAAAAGTGCTGGTAATACAATCAATTTCTCTCATTTTATCAATAACAGAGATAGTGATTTAGAGATTTCATCAAGAACAGAGATGGTGGTAATACAATCAATGTGTGTGTGTGTGTGTGTGTGAGAGAGAGAGAGAGAGATGCCTACTCAATAAATTTCTCCCAGTCTGCTGTAGTGAGTTTGGACTTCCTCAGGGTTAATGGCTCAGGTTCAGACACTATTGCCTTCACATCAGATGTGAAGTAAAATAGTTTGTCTGGTTTCTCAGGCCACACAAATGCATTCTATATAGGTAGGTTGGAGTCTCTATCTAAAAACACCAGTAAACTATTATTCTGTAGGGCTAGGCTTTGACACAAATTTCACGATTTGATTCGATTTCAAATCAATTTGATATTGATTAACATCAGCTGAAAACAGCATAGACTGAAAGATCGATTCTTGGGATTTACAAATCAGTATTGTTTCTTCAAAATTAGAATTGATTAAAATCGAGAAATCTATCTTTTTAAACCCAGCCCTATTATTTTGACATTGCACTCCTCAATACCTTTCTTGTCTCCTTGCTTAATCTAAAAAAAAACAGTAACACATAAAAAATAAATAAACACAAAAAAACACAAAAAAAATACATAAATACATTAAAACATAAAAAAAAACATAAACATAAATACACAAAAACATCAAAAAATTAACATAAATATAGTTTTGATTTTTTTTTTTTTTTTGTGCTAAACATCGATGACACTGTGTTGTAGAAGACAATTTTGCATTACACAAAAACAAAAAACAACACCTAAAAACAATAAAATTCAACACAAAGTGATAAATAATACAATACTGCAATAACAAAAAATAAAAAAGAATAACAATGAATTACAATTAAAGGGATACGCTAATATTGCTAGCTAACAACTAGCCACCTATATCAAACAGTGAACTTGACCAGAAAGGTTAATCATCATTATTCACAACATCAACTTATTTTTCAAAAAATCTAACAATAAAAGTGCTTTTTGGTATTTCACTGAATGACATTCGTTTTTGTAACTCAAGATACCACACTATGAAAAGGTGAATTTATCAAATATTTAAGAGCAATAAAGTTACCTTGCTGAATCACCACACGGTCTTCAGGGGGCCTTTTGATGATGTCACAGACTGCTTGATGACTATTGGTTGTTTATTTAATTTCAAAATGGCTTCCTGATCCCGTTACACTGAATGACCTCTGACAAACTGCATATTTTCCCCTAGTTATTTCAATATTTAACGAAAAAAATAACACATAGTCCTATTAATATAATACAGCCAACACTTATGTGAACATGCCAAGGAAGCATTTTTTTTTTAACATGGTATTTTATACGTTTATTTTAAAATGTATTAGTAAAATCATAGTCCGGACCATTACGCTGAATGACAATTTTACACTTTGGAGCATTATTTAACTCATATTTTGTCATTGTATTTTCACAAAAGTTATTTGAAACATGAAAGTAGACATTTTACTTGCATTTAATATGTTTTTTTGTATGTAAAATCACTTTTGTTAATTGTATTTGATGCGGACACCAAAATGGTGACGTCTCGTCTTTGACCCTGCAGCGCATGAAGTCACACGAAATTTTAATTTCATTTTCTGTCTGTGTAACTGTTCTTTTTTGTTTTTTAGGTGTGTTTAGTGAAACAATGTCATTGTCAGTGAAGGAGGGAGATTCTGTCACTCTGTCTCCTCAGCTTACTGAAATAAAGAAAGACGATGTGATAGATGGAGGTTTGGAGACATTCTCATAGCTAGAGTAAGAAATAATAAATAACCCCTCAGTGTATGAGGATGCTCTTGATGGGAAATTCAGAGGCAGACTGAAGCTGGACGGTCAGACTGGAGATCTTACCATCACAAACTTCAGAAACACTGACACTGGAGAGTATGAAGTAACCAACAGCATCAACACCTTTAGGAAGAAATTCAGTGTCACTGGTGAGTGTCTGATGCATGTCAGTGTTATTATTAGCTCATTTACATAGTTTCATAATTCTTATTTTATCTTAATTATCTGAAGTATAACTGTTAAACATACAAGATGCACAACTTGTCCATGTGTCTTGATGAATCTAGAAATTTGCCAAGCTAATTTTACCATCAAATTACCTCCAAAAATGGTCTCATATGCCCTTTCCCCCCCAAAAAAAAAAGATCTCACAAAACAAAAGTCATGTGATCACTGACAAGTCAACAGTATATTTAAGAAAATACACTTTTACAAACTCAGAACCCTAAAATTAACCTCTAAATATGAACAGTGGTTTTGCAAACCATATTGTAACCATGAAGTAACACCAAATGTACCAAAATGAAGTTCTTCAGTGTTAAAAGGAATAGTTCAGCCAAAAATGTTCAGGATACTAACATTCTTCAAAATATAATAGTTAATTTCAAAATCACTCAAGGTCCCAAGATAATACTAAGTTACGGAGTATTTTTAACTGTTAAATCTGCACTTCTGTCAGTCTAACAGCATAACAACTGATGTCATGTTACGGAGTATTTTTAACTGTTAAATCTGCATTATTTACTACTCACAATGTTTTTAATTGATTTCAATCTTGTGTTCACATCAAACTTCTGCTGTAACTCAGTAAAACAGCATCAACAGTAAAGAAGTAAATCACTATTTTATCAAAATCAGATTTATATTTTATGTGTTTTTGTCTTTTCTGATGGTTTATACTTTATAGCAGTGATCCTCAAATCTGGCTCGCGAGATCCACTTTCCTGCAGAGTTTATCACCAAACTAATAAAACAACGATACCTGTGATTTTTCTAATGATCCTGAAGACATTGATTAGCAAACTCAGATGTGTTCGATTAGGGTTAGAGCTAAACTCTGCAGGAAAGCCAGATTTGAGGATCACTGCTTTATAGTGTTTATTATAGATTGGATATATTTGCCTGACAGGTTCACGCTGCCAGCTGAGATGAATCAAATGAAAGTTGGTGAAAGTTGAACTTAATGCAAATAAGCAGTGAAGGGATGTGCTGGCTGCCAATGAGAATGCAGAAAGAGATCTGACTGATTCCCTATTAAAAAACACACTATTACAGTATTAAGAAAAAAATGTATTGTAAAAACACTTCCCACTTATTTACAGTAACGTTACAAAGAAATGGCAACACATTGAATTAAAGGGATACTCCACCTCAAAATGAAAATTTTGTCATTAATCACTTACCCCCATGTCGTTCCAAACCCGTAAAAGCTTTTTACAATATTTTGGATGAAAACCTGGAGGCCTGTAACTGTCCACAAGGATGCGCTGTTTCTACATAGACTGCCAAGTAAATAACAGTGTCAAGGTTCATGAAAGGTATGAAAGTCGTCATCAGAATACTCCATCTGCCATCAGACGTGCAATCTGGGTTATATGAAGCGACGGGAACACTTTTTGTAAGCAAAGAAAACAAAAATAACTTTATTCAATAATTCCTTTGTCTCCTCTGTGTCCCTCCATATCACCGTGCAGTGTATGCTTTTCTGTATCATCCGTGCCACAAGGATGCGCTGTTTTATTTAAAATCAAAGCTAAATACACGTAGAAACAGCGCATCCTTGTGGCACGGAGGACACAGAAGTGCACACGCAGCATACGGTGATATGGAGAGACACAGTGGAGACTGTTGACAAAGGAATTATTGAATAAAGTCGTTATTTTTGTTTTCTTTGCTTACAGTATTCTGACAATGACTTTGATCCCTTTTATGGACCTTCACACTGTTATTTACTTGGCAGTCTATGGGACAGTCACAGACCTCCAGGTTTTCATCCAAAATATCTTAAATTGTGTTCTGAAGACGAATGGAGCTTTTACGGGTTTGGAACGTCATGGGGGTAAGTGAATAATAAAAAAATTCTAAATTTAATGTATACAATCCATTAAATTGTGAAATTTTGAAGTAGAAAATCTGAAAAAGTATTTTCTTGTAAAGCATCCTCCAATAATCATCTACTGTAAACCAGCAGCTCTGTGATCTCCATCACTGTCAGTGTTATTGTGGTTTTACGCTAACGACTGTCTCTCTTTAGGTTACTCAGGTCTGTCTTCAGGTAAAATAGCAGCGATTGTTGTTGGTGTTCTTGTTCTGCTGGTTGCTGTAGCTGTCGGTGGTGGGATTTGCTACAAGAAAAGTAAGTATTACAGTGATACAATGAGAGAAAACATTTTGCTGTGGATAGTGAAGGTGTAGCAGGTGATGTTTAGTCAGGTTTAAACTTTTGTTATTGTATGTTTGTGACATGGTTTTATTCAAGCTGTTCTTTATCTTGCAGCATTAGTAAGATATCATTAATACACAAATTAAAGATGCTAGTCATGTGACAGAAAGCAGGAGGCAGATCTGGAACAAATGTTTCTTTTGTTGTCATTTCTATTTTGATCTTTGTTCTGTATTTCTCAGTTTCTACAGTATGAGCTTCTGTCACAGATGATGATGACTGACTCTGGTAAGTAACTAAAGTATTTCGGTTGTAATAAATTAATTTATCATCATTAACATTTATTCTTTTAGCAATGTTTTGAATAATTTGAATGAAGGATTGTGAGTTTGAATGACTCGACAGATTAATCCTAGGGTGACCAAACGTGCCATTTTCCCAGGACACGTCCTGGCCAAGGATTTCTATATTGCCTAAAATATCCACATTTGGCTTTGGTTGCGCTGTGCAGACCAATTGTTGTATGACAGAGTACCGTGAGAGCTCTAGAGAGCAGACGGCTTCTTGTGCTTTTAAATAGCTCTCGTGATGTCAGACACCGATCGGTCTGCTCAGTGCTGCTTCAAGTCCAACACTAATGTGTACACGTATTTGCATCGCTTTGACCGTTCTCTGTAGATCTTCTCACGGACCACGATTGGTTGATTACGTACAATGTCTACATGTTATTGTTCAAACGATTATTACCTTCATTAAGTATGAAAACAGGAAACCAAAGCCAAAACCTGGATATTTTAGGCAATATAGAAATCCTGGACGTGTCCTGGGAAAATGGCATGTTTGGTCACCCTATTAAATCATGCCATTGTCAATAGTTCTCCTTGGAAATGTGTGACAGGAAAGCACTTCCTGATTTCTGTTAAAAGAGACTTGGTCTGTTTTATATCATGTTTGTTTGTTTCTTTGTTTTGTTTTTTTAAGTGAATAATGTCTAAATGAAATGAAATCTCACCTTAAAAATGCAAACTTGAAATATTTACAGGAAAAAGTGTTCTTCACATTAATAATATTGTATTGATATTCTATTGTCTATTGTATCCAGAGAACATCCCATTGATTCAATGAAAAACACTTTTATGCAAGATACTTTTATTTTTATTTATATATTTATTTTTATTGTAACTGTCTATTTATATCTGATTTTTGTGTTTTTTTTGTTGTTTTGGTCAGATTCCTGGAGAAATAGTACGCCAGAGAACACAGTCCTGAGATGTTTCCGGCAGCTTCATTGTGAACCTGTTTTAACATAATAATAATTTAAATAAATCAGTCATATTTCTCCCTCATGTGAGCCTTTAAAATCCTCTGTGGGCAGATAAATTTAATCAACACTTCACATGCCATAAATATTAGTCATTGCCTATAATGCATATTAGATAAACTAATTGATCTTTCGTGAATTAATTATTAGCAAGGTATCACATGAGATCCTCTGACCAAAGTGTTTTTTAATATAACATAAGAAAGGGGAAGTCATGGCCTAATGGTTGGAGATTCGGACTCGTAATCCAAAGGTTGCGGGTTTGAGTCTCATGCCGGAAGTGATTGTAGGTGTGGGTGAATGTACAGCGCTCTCTCTACCCTCAACACCACGACTGAGGTGCCCTTGAGCAAGGCACCGAACCCCCAACTGCTCCCCGGGCACCGCAGCATAAATAGCTGCCTACTGCTCTGGGTGTGTGTTCACGGTGTGTGTGTGTTCACTGCTGTGTGTTTGCACTTTGGATGGGTTAAAAGCAGACTGTATGTCACGTCACATTTCACTTTCATAAGCATGTTTCATCTTCAGTGTCATGTGACATTTTCTTCACTACTAGGAGTTTTTAGAAACTTGAGCTTGTGTTTAATTCAAGAACCAGTTGATTGTTAATCTCCAGAAGAAAAAATATGTGACGCTTTATTGCATTTTTATATTATTTTACCCTTCAATTTGCTTTTCTTATGAACCGTGCCTTATTTTTATGCTATACAAATTCATTGCACTTAATTGCACTGGCATGTATCTATTTATGTTCTGTATTATCTGAAGTGAATCTTTTCATCTGTTTGTTAAAATAAAAAAAGAGTAAGAATATTGAACTGTTACCATTTTGAGCCTGATGCAAAACAAGCAATAAAAATAAATAAATAAATATTTATAAGCTCTGGTTAAGAACAGTGGATGGTGCTATAGTGCTGTATTTATGCTGCTTGTCGTAGATGAGATAAACACAGGCTTTTTTTCGGCTTTTGCTTTATTAGATTTCCTGCGCATAGTGTAAACTTTACGGACATTTCAAAAATACGATTCATGTCAAACAAATTCAAAAAAAGGTTTTGTTTTGCCCTTGAAATTTGCAATGGGAAATGCTGTTTTACAACAGTTATTTTTTTCAACTGCAAAAAAATGTGGAATCAGACGTCATTAAAAATTATTGGCAATGATTCTGAATTCTTACATTTAAGATGACATCATAAAATTGAGCTTACCAAACACTAATCTCCAAAAAAAAGTGCTCTACTTTATTCCTAATATGACGAAATAGTCATTTCTGCCCGTGTAAACAGCACATTACAGACGGCGCTGATATAGTTCAGTTTCTGAGGGAGCTTATCTTTCTCTGGGCTCCAGCACATATAACAGTGGAGCTGGATGAGGTTTGTTTCAGTTTGATATTTCCGTCTTCCGAAAAAAAGGAGTCCTTTTCCTGATGACGTATAATGAAAAACATGCCAGCTTTACAGTTCTTTGTTGTTGTCAAACATAAAAGTGTACTAGCAGTTGTGTGTACCGTTACCAAACAGAAGCGTTTTCACACAGTTGATTCCGCAAACGTTTACTGGGAGGCTTAATATAATGTAGTTGTCATATTTACTAGTTTAGAAGTGAATCTGTATCATGTGTTTTCACATTTCGCTGCGTTCCGCTGCAACGTTGAAGTTATGGACTTCCGCTTGAGTTGGAAATATGATTTAAGTGGCTTTCATGTTGCACTTTTTTCTTTGTAGAAGATGGGAAGTATCACTTTCTGAGGAACGTAAATTATGTTATTTTATTGTACAACGTGATCCTGTTTACGTTTTTCACCTGGACTATAAAACAGATGAAGAATCCCCACAGTCTCGCATTGACTTGGACCCCGAGCAATATCATAATTGATGTGTCTATTTAGTAAAGCACCTAGCAACCACGCAGAGCATCATAGTAATCGCAGAGGACACCTCTGAGACCTCAGCAGGTGGAGCAGGTGCAGACCTTCACAAATCAGAGTCAGGAATATGACGACATCAGGATCCCAGGTGAGATTTTCTTTTTTTTTTTTTTTTTTAAACAATATTTCATTGTCCCGATACTGTGAGGTGCTAAAATTGGGTTATTTTTAATTGATGTTTAAATTATATTTGAATATGCGTTTAATTGCATTATCTTTTTTGGCTTTGTGATGCACAGAATTTAAATATTTTATAACGGTTCTTACGTAAATCATATGAAGGCAGTTCATGTAAAAATAGATTTATAAACTGTTGTGTAAATAGCAATAAACTGGTTTTATTCATGCTTTCTGAAAAAAAAAAAAAAAATTATAGGATTTCTGCAATCAAATAATGTGTCCAGTATTAATGTCGACTGTGTTTTAGAATTAGAAGCGAACAGATTCGTGAATGATTCATTCTTTTGAGTCGGTTCTCTTCAATGAATTGGCGAAATAGCAGAACGGTTTGAATCAATTCGCGATTCAGTCTGAATGATTCATTGAGCTCGACGCACTGAATCGTTTGGAGCGGTTTCTCCCTAGAAATGTGATTGAACATACAGAACCGAGCCTGTCGGTGAAAAATGGTGTTTTTTTTTTCCCTTTTTTTTTTTATTGTGTTGAGCATATTTGTTGAAGACCCAGACAAAACCATTTTTAGAATATATACAAGAAAATATTTATAGCGATTAATCAGCTTTTTTCTTTATTCATTCAAATATTTGTATTCATTTTTCTACAGTTATATTCAAACTGTCATTAATTTGCCCTTCTACTGTGAGATCTATTTATAGCTCCCTCTATTTGTTAACTGCAGAGTTGTTCTAGAGAAATCTTCTTGTTGTGAACACTAGGGAGCGCTAGTATAACAGTGTAAACCAATGGTATTTTGACCCTCTAGTTCCAGGGGCTCAGGGTTCAGCTGGTTAGCATGACCTTGTTAACCTCTGTGGTCAGGATACTATAATTATACCATTTTTGCGCAGTCAGAAACCATCTCTTTCCTTTTATGGATGTTTAATAATAGAAGGCTCTTTATAATGTCAGACGTGTGTTTTTCACTGACCGCTGACGTAAGTTTTAAGATATCTATCACATGACATGATGATGGTGGTTGCTGTTTGTCATGCTGCACTTCTAGTGATTGTTAAAAAAAAAAAGTTACTGGAAAAGTCCCTGTTTAAAAAAAAATAAATCCTGGTTAAAAAATGTTATAACTTCCCAAAATATATCACTTATGCATAACGTAAATTGCTGTAAATTATTATTGAGTAATTACTACTTGCATTAAATAATGCATTGCAATGCTTTTATTTTTAAAATGCTTTACTTGTTTATGTCTTTGAAACTGAGAGACCAACATGACACTCATCACAAAACAGACTATGTTGACCTATCTGTGATCACAAGATCAGTGGAAACTTCTCAGAAATAAAGAAGTGTTGCTAAAGCTGGAAATAACTAACTGAAACTAACACTTCTTATCTGCAGGGTCACTGCATTGGTATTAATAAAGTCCATGAATATATAGAGCGATGTGTATGACACTAAATATCAATCTTACATTTCAGATACACATAGTATATGATGTATTTTTACTATTTCACATTCACACAGTAAGATCTCAGAGAGAGTGTTTTTTTGACAAACATTTGGCATTCTTTACTTTATTTTTGCAGTAAGAGGAAGTGAAATTGTAGTAGTTCTTCAGGCTCAAGTGATTCATGGAAAACACACACTCACACTATTCACACCTCAAAACATGCACACACCTGACAAACGTCCAGTAATAGTCACATTCTCAAGCACAAACTGTCTACTCAACAGATGAAACCACATTTCTTTCCAGAACTAAAAACAAGGCCTTCTGGGGTTTGAGTCTGTAGAATACAATATTGTAAAAATACACCAAAAACATGTTTGCTGCTAATATTTTATTGTCACTCTGTAGATTTTACTTCTCAAGTTTTATATGTATCGACCAGTGATTTGTAATGCATTACAGGAGAATGAGCTGCGAGAACATACAAAATGGCTGTTAAAAGCCAACTGGGATTTCCTGAACATACACAGACTAAAACTAAGAAACAACCGACTAAACATAAATACCTGTGGAAAAATATCTCAGCCAATCCCATGTGAGCTCTCACATCAGAATAAAAAATATAAAAAAAAGGTGTGCGCATTACAAAAACCCAATAAGGGCTCAGCTGCAGGACAAAAATGGGGCAAATAAGCAAAAAAAAATAAAAAAAATAAGCCCAACAAATGAAATGTCCACACACTGATGCAACTTAAAAACTTTATTAAACAAGTACAACGTTTTGACCATTCAGGTCTTCATCAGGCATCTTCCACAAGTGCTGATGATCTAAATGTTGTAAATGGTGTTGTAAAGTATTTTTGTTAGCAAGAAAACCTCATTTAAATCTGAAAAAAGCTTTGTTGGAATAACCGGCTTCTTGTAAATCAGAATATCAATAATAAGGACAGAGAATATAATTAGAGTCTGGTGACGACCCGTGCGTACACCACATCATCCTCCTGTTTAACACTCTCATACTTACATACTGTGTCAATATCATAGACTGTATAAAAACATGGAGGTAGTGTCTGTGACGTCATCCGTAGGTTTCCGAAGAGCGTTTTTGAAGCCTAAAGTGGGCGAAGCCGACATCACCATCTTGGCAGCGTGCCACTCTGGGGTAACCTGTCACTCAAGTGGCCACACCCTTAATTATGCAGAACTTTAAGGCTTAATATAATTAAAACAGATGAGTTCTAAAAAAATTCACCCCCCTCACAGTTGTCATGAAGGGCAAAATTAGCTATATAGACTAAAAATTTTTTTTGAACCAGGCTGTAAACATGTTTTTTGTCCTGTAAAGTTTTAAACATGAAAATTTTAACATGGGGAGTCTATGGGATTGACTCCCTTTTGCAGCCAGCCTTTAGCGGCCCGTTAATGAATTACAGTTTTAGTCACTTCCTTGTTGGCTTCACGAGAGAGAGCGGGAGGTTGTCGCTTGGTCAATATTGATAATATGCAATACCAGATTTTACCTCAAATAGGTTAATAAAGGAGTTAGATGTGAAATGCAGAAAAGAAGAGAGAGACACTTTATACATGGCCTGCCAAAAAAATAAATAAAATACCATCAGCATGGTAATTTGTGCAATTGGTTTTCTGTTGCTGATTTGCACAGTATTTTGAAGACATCATGTCACAGTGTTGGTCAGTTAATCTTGTTGGAGTGGATGCCTTGATTCAAGTTAGCTATACGGGCTACAAGGAGGTGGAGAGGATGTATCATCTGTGTCTGGAGACACAATGTCCTGGGGTATTGAGACAAATTTCCTCATTCGATTAGATTTCGATTCCAGTTCAATTTGATACTTATTACTTTGGATATATATCAGGTGGCAAATTTTCTCAAGGACAAAAAAAATCGGTAATGCTTAAATAACTTTCATTAATAATCATTAACAAACATTATATAATGCTTAATGGATCATTAGTTAATATATATTCAGAGTTAGAAATGTGAGATAATGTGTGCTTTTTAATGTTTGCTTATAAACTTATAAAACATTAGATAATGTTCAAACAAATCATTATTTAATTTAAGTTAAAAAACTTACAAATGTAATTAAACTTTCAATTCCGTATGATCAAGCACATTTCTTTTAACACCCCCGAACTAATGGTAAAGATTAAAATGATTAAAAGCTTGATTAAGTTGTACTCGGTAAGTTGTACTCATAACATACTTTTAACATTTCTTTTAACACCCCCGAACTAATGGTAAAGCCCACAGTACAAATTGTAAGATAAAAAAATGGAAAAATAGAAAATCATTTAGATTTTATTTATTCAAATGATAAAGTCACAATTTCGCAAAAGTAAAATTGAAAAAAAAAAAATGTTGATTATTCATTTATGAAGTTACTGAAAAAAATGAATGTTGGTTTAATTTTGTTATTTTTGCATTTGCACCATATGGTCTGAAAATTTAATTGTGAAGCATTACATGGACCCTTGAACTCTTTCTGCAGTAGAAATGTCATTATGAAAATTAATCAGTACATTTTCAGTCGATATAAAGTCTCTTTGTTGATTTTTAGTTAGTTTTACAGTCAGTGATTCTTTCTGTTGATCGGTTTGATTCTGATGCGGTTAAGGCAGAGCAGATTAAAAAGAATATCCATATAGGCCTAACGTTACCATCTGCGGAAACTCAATTTCTGCCGAATTCTACGTCAATATGAAAAACAGTTTGTTGTACACTGTAAAAAGAATATTGTGAAATTTACAATAACTTGCTGGCAGCAATTAGCAAGTAAGTTGCTGTAGTTCATTTCACAGTATGCTTACTGTAAACTTAATTGCAGTAACTTTAAAAATAATGTAAACTTTTTTTACAGTAATAATCACAGTACTGTTTCATCACCTCACATATTTTACTACTGTAATAGGGAATACTGCATTCATTTTGTGTACTGTAAAATGAAGACACTGTTTTTGTCATAAAAATGCCATTTATTGACAACTTTTCACACTTTTTCACAATTTTTTTTTTTCAATAGGTAAACCTTTTTTCTGTTAACATTTCATTTCGTTTTGTATACAACAACACTTTTCTGAACATACAAATCAATCCTGTTCAAATGTATTAAAATGTTCGGTTAAAATTAGAATATATAAAAGACAAATTAAATGATTTAAAAAAGAGCAGGATTTCAAACAGTAGAATTTGGTCCGTGATAGTTGTTTTTCTGCCAGAACTATATTTTTCTTCAACAACGGGCCTGAACTAGTCAATTTCCTGGGCTGGAGTCTTCTACCCTGCAGTGGAAAAAAATAATTATTAATGGTAAAGTTTATAAGCAATACAGATGGGTTGATGACAATATATATAAAATTGGGTATAAAAAAGAGCCTCTCAGAGTGGCAGTGTCTCTCAGAAGTCAAGATGGGTAGAGGATCACCAATTCCCCCAATGCTGCAGCGAAAAATAGTGGAGCAATATCAAAAGGAGTTTTCTCAGAGAAAAACTGCAAAGAGTTTGAAGTTATCATCATCTACAGTGCATAATATCATCCAAAGATTCAGAGAATCTGGAACAATCTCTGTGCGTAAGGGTCAAGGCCGGAAAACCATACTGGATGCCTGTGATCTTCGGGCTCTTAGATGGCACTGCATCACATACAGGAATGCTACTGTAATGGAGATCACAACATGGGCTCAGGAATACTTCCAGAAAACATTGTCGGTGAACACAATCCACCGTGCCATTCACCACTGCCGGCTAAAAATAAACAATACAAAAAAAAAACAACATAACAAAAACAAGCCGAGCTTTATTTGCCAGGTATGTTCACACATACGAGGAATTTGTTTTCGTGACAGAAGCTCTGCAGTGCAACAGAATGACAGCAACAGAACAAAAAAACACATAATAAAGAATAAAAAAAAAAGTAGGTAGAATGGAACAGTACAGTAATAACAATTGTACGGCAGGTATATTACAAAGAGAAATTGTTTATTTACAGTTAAAATAAAAATAGTTTTGCACACTAAGTATGTGTGTTAGATAAATAAGTGTATGTGTATGTAAATATAAATAGTGTTGTGCGTTTCCACAGTTATTATCAAGTGTTTCAAGTTAGATGGATTGCCTGAGGAAAGAAACTTTTCCTGTGTCTGGTTGTTCTGGTGCTCAGTGCTCTGTAGCGTCGACCAGATGGCAACAGTTCAAAGAGAAGTGTGCTGGATGTGAGGGGTCCAGAGTGATTTTGCCAGCCTTTTTGCTCATTCTGGATAAGTACAGTTCTTGAATAGAAGGGAGGGTTGTACCGATGATTCTCTCAGCAGTCTGGGACTACCCTCTGTAGTCTCCTGAGGTCAGATTTAGATGCTGAGCTGAACCAGACAGTTACTGAAGTGCGAGGATGGATTCGATGATGGTGGAGTAGAACTGTTTCAGCAGCTCCTGTGTGCAGGTTAAAACTTCCTCAGCTGGCGAAGGAAGTACAAACCTCTGCTGGGCCTTTTTCACAATGGAGTCATGTGAATGTCCCACTTCAGGTCCTGAGAGATGGCGGTTCCCAGGAACCTGAATGACTCCACTGCAGTCACAGTGCTGTTCATGATGGTTAGTGGGGGGGAGAGCAGGGGGGTTTCTCCTGAAGTCCACGATCATCTCCACTGTTTTGAGCGTGTTTAAGCTCCAGGTTGTTGAGAGTGCACCATACAGCCAGCTCTTTAACCTCCTGTCTGTAAGCAGACACGTCACCATCCTGAATGAGACCGATGAGTGTGGTGTCGTCTGCAAGGGGAAGAGCTTGACAGAGGGGTCCTTAGACGTGCAATCATTAGTGTACAGGGAGAAGAGCAGTGGGGAGAGAATGCAGCCCTGGGGAGCTCCGGTGCTGATTGTACGGGTGCTGGATGTGTATTTTCCCAGCCTCACTAGCTGCTGCCTGTCTGTCAGGAAGCTGTTGATCCACTGACAGACGGAGGTGGGCACGGAGAGCTGAGTTAGTTTGGGCAGGAGGAGGTTTGGGATGATCGTGTTAAAGGCCGAGCTGAAGTCCACAAACAGGATCCTTACATAAGTCCCCGGTCTGTCTAGGTGTTTGCAGAACATAATGCAGTCCAATGTTTACTGCATCATCCACGGACCTGTTTGCCCGGTAAGCAAACTGCAGGGGGTCCAGTAAGGGTCCAGTGATGTCCTTTAGGTAAGCCAGAACCAGTTTTTCAAACGACTTCATGACAACAGACGTTAGAGCCACAGGTCTGTAGTCATTAAGTCCTGTGCTTCTGGATCATCTAAACATGATCCAGAAGCGCAGGCGTTTTCTCTGGGCCAAGGCTCATTTAAAATGGACTGTGGCAAAGTGGAAAACTGTTCAGTGGTCAGACAAATCAAAATTTGAAGTTCTTGTTGGAAAACTGGGACGCCAGTGTCATCCGGACTAAAGAGGACAAGGACAACCCAAGTTGTTATCAAGCGCTCAGTTCAGAAGCCTGCATCTCTGATGGTATGGGGTTGCATGAGTGCGTGTGGCATGGGCAGCTTACACATCTGGAAAGGCACCATCAACGCTGAAAGGTATATCCAAGTTCTAGAACAACATATGCTCCCATCCAGACGTCGTCTCTTTCAGGGAAGACCTTGCATTTTTCCAACATGACAATGCCAGACCACATACTGCATCAATTACAACATCATGGCTGCGTAGAAGAAGGATCCGGGTACCGAAATGGCAAGCCTGCAGTCCAGATCTTTCAGTTGAGCAACTAGAAGCCTGTATTAGACAAGAATGGGACAACATTCCTATTCCTAAACTTGAGCAACTTTGTCTCCTCAGTCCCCAGACGTTTGCAGACTGTTATAAAAAGAAGAGGGGATGCCACACAGTGGTAAACATGGCCTTGTCCCAACTTTTTGAGATGTGTTTGATGCCATGAAATTTAAAATCAACTTATTTTTCCCTTAAAATGATACATTTTCTCAGTTTAAACATTTGATATTGTCATCTATGTTGTATTCTGAATAAAATATTGAAATTTGAAACTTCCACATCATTGCATTCTGTTTTTATTCACAATTTGTACAGTGTCCCAACTTTTTTGGAATCGGGTTTGTAGTTTATTATCTTAGACATGCTAAATGTATAAATGTTAATTGGCTGAACTAAGCTATGCTGTCATTTAATCGAGTGTCTCTGTATATCTATAACACTGCACTAAACTTTCACCTTTAACATATTATGATTCCGCTTTTGACCTTTACTGAAGCTGACTAGCTCTTCAACTCAAAATAAACTGAAATTAGTGTTTAATAAACTTCTCTTTTTTTGTTTATTTATATTGGGTGGTGGAGCTAATGCTGGGAAAGCCAGTTCCTGGTTAAGAACAGTGGATGGCAATAGTTCTGTATTTATGCTGCTTTTAGTAGATGAGATAAACACACAGGCATTTTTTTCTTTTGCTTTATTTATAGATTTCTGCGCATATTGTAACCTTTACAGACATTTCAAAATATGATTTAGGTCAAACAATTACAAACAAGGTTTGTTTTGTCCTTGAAATTTACAATGGGAAATGCTGTTTTATTTATTTATTTTTACTGTAAAAGTGTGGTAAAAATGTGGAATCAGATGTGTGAACCGTCTTGCATTTAAGATGCCATAAAACTATGGATACCATGATAAATTATTTATTGATTAAAAATGCAATTTGCTTTAAAAAAAAATGCTCCTACTTTATCCCTAATATGACGAATTAGTAATTTCTGCTCGTGTAAATGGCACATTAGACATCGTTTATTTTTGTGAGAAGTGATGATATAGTTCAGTTTCTGGGGGAGTTTACCTTTCTTTGGGCTCCAGCACATGAGACAGTGGAGCTGGATGAGGAAGCCTATCCCTGCATCTCAATGTTCATAGCATCCATCCTAAATAGTTTGTGAGATTGAAATAAGTGTCTCCCAAAGCATAGTATTGAAAAGAGTATGCCAAAAGTTCCCATATTGTCTACTATTTCAGGTCGATTTTTGAGGTGTGTATCAGTCCACACTCTAATGGCTAAAACTGCCCACAATCCAATACGCTTTGGTGAAGGATTGGGTCCAGAACTACAAACGAATAAAACGCGTTAAAAAAACTACAAATGTGGCGGATCCGTGCGATCGACGGTTAGGTAGAGAGGTTTACAAGTTCACAGGGGTTTAAGTTACTAATAAACATTTAACCTAGTAAAAAAAATTGTTTTTTTTTTTTTCTTTTTTTTTTGTTATCCGTGTTCTATTTCATCTGCAACAACAATGTGAACTTTTATAAACATCCATTTGGTCGTTAACTTTTAAATGCATTATTATGCAAAAAAATATAATCAGAATTCTCAGCATGAAAGACCTGCGACTGGCAGATCAATGAGCTACATCTTTTCTCTCCAGTACAGTAGGAAGTTAAATTAAATGAAGTTTGGAGGATGTTAACTGTGACAAGATGATTGACAGGCCAGTTTACAGTGACAGGGTGCATGTAACAGGTGCGACAGAGCAGCCCTTTAAAGACGCAATTGTGTGACGTGATAGTATGTCCCAAAGCTTCCCTATTCTTCTACTACACACTCAAAAATGTGTGCTTTTTCTTTACCATAAGATAACATAGTTGTATAAGTAGGCACATTAAGACGCAGGGGAAGTTTCAGTTTGATATTTCCGTCTTCCGAAAAAAAGGAGTCCTTTTCCTGATGACGTATAATGAAAAACATGCCAGCTTTACAGTTCTTTGTTGTCAAACACAAAAGTGTCCTAGCACCTGTGTACCGTTACCAACAGAAGCGTTTCACACAGTTGATTCCGCAAACGTTTACTGGGAGGTTTTAATATAATGTAGTGTCATATTTACTAGTTTAGAAGTGAATGTTTATCATGTGTTTCACATCTCGCTGCGTGCCGTTCGCCCAGCTAACAAAAGTACGTAACTGTTACGTAACTGCAACGTAATCTGGTGACCAAAGTTTCGTGCGTGGCGACGTAACCTTTACGTCGTGGCAACCGGAAAAGTGAAAGGTGCGTATACGTCGCCACAACGTAACTTTGTGACGTTGCCAGTAAGTAACTGCGACGTCGTGGCAACGTCGCGGATCGGTAGTTGTGTGCTGGTAATTTTTTATAATTATTTATTTTTTATGGGCGGACATGCAGTAGTTTAACCTAATTTATGTCCTCATATGCCCAAACTAATTTAAAGGCTGTTTCAGCAGCTGTGAATGATGAATACAGACTCGAAATGAATTCAGTTCATTTATTAACAAACAAATATGAACAGTAATACACCCAAATTATTAATAAAAACATAGGATATACAGCGAAATATGAATGAAAGCATTCAGCCCATACAGAAGCACACAGATTTAAATATATTAATAATAAATAAATGTCCATATATTTAAATATCTATATCCTTCTGTTAGCATCCAGGGTCAAAACATTATGCACAAATATGCAAATCTTAGTAGGCACTCAGCCCATTGCATTTAAATATTTAAGAGCCATCATTAACCATGCACACAATCCATCAACTAATCACATGCTCCCACAATAATACATCAGCTTATCACACCCTTAACCAAACCACTACAAATAATTAATTGAAAATCATATGCAATATCTTATAAACAGATGTATTATAGCAAATCAAGTTTAACAAATCTCACACCTATCATACAGCATTATGGCCAGTTCACACTGCCAAAAAACTATTTAAAAAAACATGCTTGTTTTGTTTGAACTGTGTTTATCCTGTTGGAGTATGGCGGTGTGAATTGGCTTTTAGGTGCTTTGGACACCAAAAAAAAAAAAAAAAAAAAAAAAACATATATATATATATATATAATATATATATATATATATATAATATAGATATATATATATATATATATATATACACACACACACACACACACACGCAGTATATATATATATATATATATATGTTTAAGCAATTAACATAAATTCTTAAATCTTCAGTAATTCTTACTTTCTCTATGCTTGCAATATTCAAGTGTTCATGTCCCTGAGTAATATCTGCATCAACCGAAGTATGCTAGTAGACAGCAATCCATATGAGAGAGAGGTCTGGTGTGGAGGGTGGATCTGGAACTGACTTCTGTACAGTTTGTCACATCTCTTGTTTATCCGTCTTCACAAAGTGCCCTGAAATACAATTCAAACATTAACAATGATTGTTATAAATTTAACGGCTCTTACATTCATAATGCTCATTTTGGAAATATAGTTAATATCAGTAATATGCAGCATGCTCGATACAAGGAAGTGGTCAGTAACATCATCACTTTAAGGTATGATATCTATATCAGTAAGGCTACTTTAAGAAAAAATAAAATGAATAAATTAAGTTGTGTTATGCATTCAAATAGTTAGACATGCTAAAACACATAATTTGGTAATAATAATAATAATAATAATTTTAAAAAAATGGTGAGAAAAAATAAAACATTTCATAGGGCCCTAAATATTTTTTTGTTTGTTAAACTTTTAATAAATTTATGTGAAAATGTATATACTATTAAAAAGGAGTTGAGAAAAATTAAATGGGGGAAAAAATTTTTTTTTATTTAAAGTGGAAATCAGTTTACTAAATAAAAAAAACTTGACTGACTGCTACTTTAAAGGGATATTATTTGTTTTTTATTATTTATTTTTATGTATACTATATTATTTTGTGCAATTACTTCCCTGTCAGTTGAGTTTTGTGGCAAAAACCTTCTGCAGTGTTTACATGTTGTGTTTTATACCTGCATAAAATGTATTAAAATAGAGGTTTAAGTTTCATAAAGTACAATCTGATTTCAAAATACACCTACATTTTTTTGCATTTTTGTGTTTTTCAGTAGAATAAAGAGACAAATTTTCCCTTTATATTTCATTTGAGGATTTCTTTTAAAAAAAAAAAAATTTTAAAAAATCTCGTCTCCTCTCGTTCTTTTGAACCCAGTCTCGTGTCTCGTCTCGTCTCGAGGGATAAGGGTCTCGTCACACTCCTAGTAGCCAGACCAAGAGATACAATAGATTTCTTTTGTATATCTGACAGTGTAACATTAAGGAGAAGTATTTCGACTGATTTAAAAACCTGTATCCTGTTTGCTGGGTAACACTGAGAATATCACTATATATTGTTGCAACACCTCCCGCACGCCAGTCTGACGGGGCTCATGTTTATAACAGTAGTTTGGTGGAGTAGACTCATTTAGACCAATATAATCATTTGGTTTTAGCCAGGTTTCAGTCAAGCAGAGTACATCATATTACTATTATCTGTGATCATTTCATTTACAATAACTGCTTTGGGTGTGAGTGATCTAATGTTTTATAAGCCCAAACTTAAATTTTTGTTTTTTGTTTATTAATTTAGCATTTTTCTGGTTTAATCACAATCAGATTTTTTTCTAGAGCATGCATTAAATTTATATTTTGACCTCACTATTCGGGGAACAGACCAGTGTGATTTTTTTCAACGAAGACAAAAAATATTTGTTAACGAACATTTTTTCTGTAACTAAGATGACAATAAGACTGTTCCAAACGGGACATACAAGACAAGACAGGACTATAAGTGTGTTCCAAACGGGACATATTATGACGGGACTATAATATTATTTGAGGTCTACCGATATTCAAAATACAGTCGGACTCGTAACCCAAAAAAACAAAACAGTTCGAGTCTCATACCGGCAGGGATTGTAGGTGGGGGGAGTGAATGTACAGCGCTCTCTCACACCTTCAATACCACGACTGAGGTGCTCTTGAGCAAGGCACCGAACCCCCAACTGCAAAAAATGGCTGCTCACTGCTCCGTGTGTGTGTACTTTGGATGGGTTAAATGCAGAGCACGAATTCCGAGTATAAATAAATGTTGGTAACTGCAGTTTGACTAAAAGTAATGAGTAAAAGTTGAAAAAAATGCAATGACTTTTCACTATCGACTAAAACTAGACTAAAACTATGAAAGACTCAAAAGACTAAAATGTGACTAAGACCATTAAGCATTTTCATCTCAAGATAAAGACTAATGCTAAATCAAAAATGCCTGTCAATTAACACTGGAACATTGATTGGACAGCACAAGTACTTCTATTTAAGTGGGTACAACAAAAGCCATCATAGCAGTTATTTGAGAATTGGCTTACTAGTCATATGGAGCGTCGCTTCCTGGAGATGTTGTCCAATAGGAGTTCTGCTCCGACTCTGCTGGGGTGCAGGCCATCAGCACTAAAAAGCCTAGGACTCTCCCAGAAAAGATTTCAATTATTAACAAAGAGCAGTCTCTGTTCTTTAGACCATGACAACAACCATTCAAAGCAAAAAGTCTACTGAACCTTTCTTGTCCTCATCTATACTTGGGAATCGGTCCTGACATGATGATCATCGTGCAGGCGATATGCTGCGCACCGTCTCGATCAGGCTCCTGAAGTCCCTCTTTAGTGTCTGCGTCTGCAGCAGCTTGGTGTCGTTAATGCCGGCGTGAAGCACGACCGCTCCGATGCTCTCTTCACCCCCTTCAGGATCACAGTATCTGTGGTGCAGAAATATCAAAAACACGAGCACCAGGAAACAGTGAGTGTGCACTTTACTTTCAGCTAACATAGCACGAACGTGCCGGACGATGGAGTCTCCGACGATCACAGCATCGTGTTCTGTCTCGCAAAATAGAGCAAATGGTTTCCGGTGGAGTTCCCCGAAAACCGGAGGCAGCAGAGGGAGAGAGGTTGTCACCCAGGGCCTGGCTCATGTCTTACACTGTGGCATGGGGTGAAGGACATCTGGGAAGATCACGTCCTGGGTACACCGGGCCTGTGCAGAGAACCACACAGAGTCGAGGTGGTGGAAGAGTTAGCAGCGTGCTGTATACTTAACCTGGACTTATGAGCGTCAACCCCTGTATGTTTCCAGCATGGCTCTCCGCTCACTCAGCTGAGCCTGCTTCTCCACTGAGGTTTGCGGATCTGCTTCTCCCACGGCCTCCAACTCCTTATTAGAAATAAACAAACTAGAGAATAGGGGAAATGCAGAAAAGAAAAATAGTAATATGGAAAACATACAAACAAATCTTAAGATACCACAATTCACATTTTTTGATTTTACAGATGCATGATGATATATTGTAAAAAATAAATAAGAAGTTATTTAATAAGCTTTCTCGGATCACCTGTGTTTTCTATATGTCTGTCAGCAGCTCCCATTAGAAATTTTCTTGTAACTTCCCCTCTGTTTTAGAGGATTTTTTTATACACTCCTGAAATCACAGTACAATTTTTTTTATCAATATTTGTTTTACAATGAAAATCGAAACGTGTTTGAAAACACATTGGTTGAAATAGTTTCAGCCCATTTTAGACTGTATGCAAGTGACGTCACCGATAGACTCTACAGTGCAGACTTTTAGGTTAAATTACTTAGCTTGCTTCCATTTATCTATTGACAAATTATCAGCAAAAACATTTTACAAAAGCTATCAAAACCGCTCCTTTAACACATAAGATGTCATTAAAAGCCCAAACCTTCATTAATAAGAGCTCAAATCAATTATGCTATAATATTTGTTTCTACGCTAGCGTAATATTTGCTAGCAGACATTCAGATAATTAAGGAAAGATACCATAATCACAGAGGTATAAATATGAACAACAGTAACTTAAAGTAGACTGTGGATGATATTAACATGTTACCTAACCAATCTGTCGCAGTTATTGAACTTTTCTTTGGTATAACTGACGAGAAACAGAGAAAGTGTCAGAGTCCTCTCCTCTCCAGCAGCTGATGTGTCCGCGGTTGCCATGGCAACTCTCAGCGGCTAGTAGGCTAATAAAAACAATAATATTTCAAAAAGGGTTTTAGCGTCTTTACAGAGTTCAAGACTTTTGTTTTTACTTTGTTTTATACATTTTATCAACCTATTTATTTACTATAAATTGTAAAACTCACCTCAGAAAAGCTAATTCTCCCGTCAGACACAGTTGAAGTGAAAAGTGCCTCAAACAGACGCGCTGTCCTCCTGATACAGTATCTGCGGCAGATGAGATCGTGTAGCCAGTCTGTGTCATTATTTCACGTTCATAACTCCTTACAAAAATAGAAAGTTTCACAACTCCGAAAAATGTATTTCCTTTCTTGTCAATAACTGTGCGCGCGCGCCGCGTGTCAGCTGTGGAAGCGGCGCGCGCTGTATGTCACGTCACTATATATGAAAACATGTCCATATTCTGACTTGGTGAAAAGAAACACATTTTATCTTTAAGGAACGTTTAATCTTGTGTCTGAAGTTTAATTACAATTTTTAAATAGCACTATACCCAGAGAGCATATAAAGAACGTACAAAAGTTATGGTAGTGAAATTACGTGCATACGGACGTTGTAGTTACGTTTCCAGTAAGTCATGAAGTTACCAATATATTACGAATAGAGAACCTATCTGGGACGTTCTTGGTTGTCTGGTCACGTTGGAAGGACGTACTGACAACGTTGTGAGTTGGTAATGGGATGGTAATAAAATCACGGGCATGCGACGTCGTAGTTACGTTGTCAATTGGTAAGTCACAGAATTACCAAAAATTGGAAATATGATTTAAGTGGCTTTATGTTGCACTTTTCCTTTATGTTCGCGACGTCACATGCACGCGCATCTCTGCAACATTGAAGTTATGGACTTCCGCTTGAGTTGAAAATATGATTTAAGTGGCTTTATGTTGTACTTTTCCTTAGTAGACGCTTGGAAGTATCACTTTCTGAAGAACGTAAATTACATCTGTAATTAATATTTCAGTTATAAAAGCATGTTCTTTTATTGTACAACGTGATCCTGTTTAGCCTACGTTTTTCACCTGGTGGACGATAAAACAGGTGAAGCATTCCCACAGTCTCGACTTTGACCCCGAGCAATATCTTAATTGATGTGTCTCTTTAGTAAAGCACCTAGCAACCACGCAGAGCATCATAGTAACCGCAGAGGACACCACTGAGACCTCAGCACACCTCAGCAGGTGGAGCAGGTGCAGACCTTCAGCAGACCTTCAGGAATATGACGGCATCAGGATCCCAGGTGAGATTTTCTTTAGCAAACTTTTTTTTTTTTTTAATTTTTAAAACAATATTTCATTGTCCCGATACTGTGTGCTGCTAAATTTTAATTTTTTATAACGGTTTTTCTTACATAAATCAGTGAAGGCAGTTCATGTAAGAATATATTTATAAACTGTTGTGTAGATAGCAATAAACTGGTTTTATTCATGTTTTCTGAAAAAATGCACTGTAAACTGGACTGCAAATCACATGCTGTCTGTCACTAGCATTCATTTCTATATAAATCTTTATATACTAATTTAATAGGATTTCTGCAATCAAATAATGTGTCCAGTATTTAATGTCGGCTGTTTAGAATTAGAACCGAACAGATTCGTGAATGATTCATTCTTTTGAGTCGGTTCTCTTTAATGAATTGGCCAAATAGCAGAACGGTTTGAATCAATTCGCGATTTAGTCTGAATGATTCATTGAGCTCTGACGCACTGAATCGTTTGGAGCGGTTTTCTCCGTAGAAATGTGATTGAACATACAGAACCGAAGTGACCTGGACAAATTATATCTTATCTAGTCATTTGAAACCGAGCCTGACAGTGAAAAATATATATATATATTTTTTAATAAAATTTCACTGTGAATAAGACAATTTTTCTGAATGTATACACATAATAGGGATTTTATAGCGATTAATCAGCTTTTTCCCATTTTCCTTCCTTTAAATATTTGTATTCATTTTCCTACAGTTATATTCAGACTTTAATCGGCAGCTCTACTGTGAGATCTATTTATAGCTCCCTCTATTTGTTAACTACGGAAGTTCTAAGCGGCCATTGCATTATTAATTTTTTTTCTTTTTGTTTTCTCGTTATAACGACTTAATTTTCTCTCGTTATCTCGTATCGACATAACGAAGGTCGTTTTCTCGTTATAACGACTTAATTTTCTCATTTTCTCGACATAACGAAGTTCGTTTTCTCGTTATAACGACTTAATTTTCTCGTTATCTCGACATAACGAGTTCGTTTTCTCTTTATAACGACTTAATTTTCTCTAAGAATTTACAAAACTGCGCCAGCAGGTGGCACTATAGACCTGAATATAACTGATGGGTAGTTTGTATACTATCCCACTTTACTGTACGCGGACCTTCCTCGTGATCGCTATAATTTGTGCAGTCTTGTTTATTACTGACATTTATTTTATAAATGTTAAATGCTTGAATCAATATGAATATTTGTGTATTAAGTTCCCTGCTAGATGCATGAGTTTCCACCAACGCATTCTGTTTCATCAATAACTGCGTATCAAAACCAAGGTTGACATCACTGTATTCTGTTTGCAACAATATATATTATATTTGTGCTTCTTTTAGGCTCATGAATTAATTTTAATTTAATTTTAATTTAATGATTAGGTAGTTTGAATAAGCGGAGATGTTCTGTTTTATCTACAGTATGACGGATTTAACGATGTAGGCTGTGCTTCTTTTCCTTATTACTAATCTTTGATTGTTAACCATATTGATGAGAAATGTGATGTATATGTAAAATCCATAGGCTAATTTAATTCAGTTTTGTTCTGTAATGTTGTAATGGTTTTTTTTTCTACACACACACACATACACTACACGTACACATGAACGCTCTTTTCAAACAGAAGCTTGTAACACACATGATATCTGCCACATAATGACTACTACAAATTATATATAATTTTATTTCATATAAAGGGAAAATTAAAAGTGGAGTTTAATCCAAGCAGCTCTAATGGCGCGGTGTTGCCATTTAAACATGTTAATTACAAAACACAAACGTTTCGTTGTACTGTCTCTGGAAAAAATCAACAGTGATTGATCAGCCTTTATTTATACAGTATTGTAGACGTTATTATTACCTAGGCGAAGCAAAATTTGCTGAAATATAGGCTACAGTAAGAGCGCGCCTGCATGGCTGTCCATCAGATGCCTGTCAAAGTTGAGTTCGTTACTATAGCAACAGTAAAACTTTCATGTCATTATAACGAGAAAACAAACTTTCGTTATGTCGAGATAACGAGAAAAATAAGTCGTTATAACGAGAAAACGACTTTCGTTATGTCGAGATAACGAGAAAATTAAGTCGTTATAACGAGAAAACAAAAAGGAAAAAAATTATAATGGATGGCCGCTTAGAACTTCCGTAGTTAACTGCAGAGTTATTCTAGAGAAATCTTCTTGTTGTGAACACTAGGGAGCGCTAGTATAACAGTGTAAACCGAGTATTTTGGCCCTCTAGTTCTAGGGGCTCAGGGTTCAGCTGGTTAGCATGACGTTGTTAACCTCTGTGGTCAGATACTATAATTATACCATTTTGCAGACAGAACCAATCTCTTTCCCCCCCCCATTGCCTTTGAAAAAAACTATTTGATTAAAAATATTAACTTCCAAAATAGATCACTTATGCATAAATCATCAAATTGCAGTAAATTATTATTGCGTAAGTACAACTTACAAAATTTAAATTACAAGCATTAAATCATGCATTGCAATGCTTTTATTTTAAAAATGCTTCACTTGTTTTTTGTCTTTGGAAACTGAGAGACCAACATGACACTCTTCACAAAACAGATATGTTGACCTATCTGTGATCACAAGATCAGTGGAAACTTCTCAGAAATAAAGAAGTGTTGCTAAAGCTGGAAATAACTAACTGAAACTAACACTTCTTATCTGCAGGGTCACTGCATTGGTATTAATAAGGTCATGAATATATAGAGCGATGTGTATGACACTAAATATCAGTCTTACATTTCAGATACACATAGTATATGATATATTTTTAATATTTCACATTTACCAGTAAGATCTCACAGAGAGTGTTTTTGACAAACTTTTGGCATTCTTTACTTTGCAGTCAAAACTTTGTTTCTCAGAAAGAGGAAGGTGAAATCGTGGAAGTTCCCCAGCTTCAAGCGATTCACAGAAACACACACTCACACTATTCACGCATCATGGACAGGCACCCACCCGCAAACGTCCAGTAATAGTCACATTCTCAAAGCACAAAACTGTCTACCCAACAGATGAAACCACATTTCTTCCATAACTAAAAACAAGTCTGCTGGGGTTTGAGTCTGTAGAATACAATATTGTAATAATACACCAAAAACATCTGTTTGCTGCTAATCATTATTATTATTATTATTGTAGCTGTATGCCCCCCCCCCCCCCCAATGGGAGTCTATGGCAGACCTATGAATGGAACATAGGAAAATGATAAAATTGGCACACCTTTTAGTGATGGCCATTAGTAGTGATGTGACCAACTTTGGTGTCTCTAGAACCAACTCTATAGTGCAACCACTAGTTCAAATATTCAACATTGAAATGGTAATAGCTCTTGAACCCCTTGTTCTAGAAAAACGAAAACTTAATACACCCTGATTACTCTCTTCATGCTGATCACAATAACTTACATTAAGACTCCACCCATTACAGTAGCAGCCATTTTGAAAGTACAGTTTTTAATTTTTTTTTTTTTGCTGCTCCTCCTTCAAAAGGTTGTCCAAATTCTTTCTAAAACTGGCAGAGATGATCTTTGGAACAAACTCACAGAGATGACGTGAACAGAATTTTTTTTGAACTACTGGTGAAAAAAAAAAGTTTATTAATGTTGTGAAGTTAATGAGGTCAATCCGAAATTGTTTTCTGAGGCTGTATCTCAGCCAAACGCTGATCAATCAAAACGAAACTTAGTAAACTTCATCGATCCCCATGAACTGAGGAGAGCGATATGTCAAAGAACAGTGAGAACAGTGCCACCTATGGATCATGAGATGCATGTTTTTTACTGATAACACTTTTGAAAAGTTTGTCAGAAAATTTACAATATTGTGTCTATGGATTCCTTGGGTCATGCCAAATTTTGTGGATATTTTTGATCAGCTGGACCATGTGTCTACCCATTTTGAAATTTGTCATGAATCACAATATTTTTTTTAAACCATTTGATATAATATGCACAAGAATCGGTAGGGACCATCGATACCATGTCCCACAGGTACCTGAGAAGTTTGAACATAACGCCAGCTAGCATTCCAGAGATATAACAATTTTTGTAAAAAATTCTTTTGAGAACATTGTCTAACTTTTGTTATTTTTGTATCCTTTTCATTGCCTGGCTTTTTTGCCAATTCCTGACAATATATAATTTGTCATTTTTCATCAATGTGCCTGTCTGCCATAATGAAGTAAATTAAAAAGTTTTTTTTTTTTTTTTGTTTTTTTGCTGCTACTAGCAAATGAAATAGACTGTACATAATTTTATATACTGTATATACTATATATATATTTAATTTTTTATTTTATTTGATACCTGTTCAAATTAGACCGTGCCTGTGCTTGTTGATTTATGCTAGTTAATTTAGCATGGCTATATTGGCAGTAGCATACTGTGCGGGTTTCAGACAAGGCCTTCAGAGTAAGCAAAGCCGAATTACAAAACAGTAGCCGAATCACAAAAGTCATTTGTAATCGTCACTTGCACTCTCCGCTTACCTGCGACTGTCACTTGCAATCGAACCCAAAATCATGCGTGTTGCCAATGGAGAACAAGACTCTGTGCTTAAACGATTTAAACTAATTTAGTACCATTACCATATAGGGTCCTGCAAGTCATTCGTGGAGGAAAAAACGAGGGTCACAGACCTGCAAATTAGGGATGCAACGATACCATTTTTTCAGAACAGCATGTCCTATGATCTCAC
>NC_056618.1:270243-400858 GCF_018340385.1 Cyprinus carpio | reverse complement strand
ACAGTTTTGCATTTCTCTTCAGTTCTAGGGCCCATTTCCCCTGGTAGACCTTATACTGAATTTTGTCCAATTTTGTCCAATTCCTTCAGCATTCTGGTATTAGTCTGGTATATACTCTTTTCAACTGCAGCCGATTGAAATACTATACTTCCATAATCAAGTACTGATCGTATTAGTCTGGTATATACTCTTTTCAAATGCCACTCTCTCAGCCCCCCAGTCCTTACCCACCAAAACATCTCTCATTACATTCTGTACTTTCTTGCATTTATTAATAATTTCCTCACTATGCATTCTAAAAGTGGGCTTCTCATCAAACCAAACCCCTAAAAAAACTTAAAACACGAAAACTCTTTCAATATTTTGATGATATAATTTTAATTTTATCCCCTTGTTAAACCTTCAGTCTTGAGAAAATTACAGTTTTTGTTTTTTCAAAACTGAAAATCTAAACCCATCCACATCCCTTACACGTTTACAAATCACAACATAAAATATTGCACTTTCCTAAAAATAAAATCCACATCCCTTACACGTTTCCAAATTGCTCCATCATGTGCAAACAGGGAGAATCCTATTCCTTTCTCAATAGTTGAGAATAAATCATTAATCATAATAGAAAATAATAATGGGCTATTTATGCTTCCTTGTGGTGTACCATTCTCTACAAACACAGTTTTAGAAAAGTTTTGCTCAACTTTGACTTGAATAGATCTTCCAAATAAAAAATCTTTAATCCATCTTAACATTTTCCCATTAACTCCTGCTTCCTTAATTTAATTATCAACCCTTCTCTCCACATCATATCATATGCTTTCTCAATGTCTTTTGCCACCAAATAATTTTGCTGGACCTGTCTGCTGCTTTTGACTCCGTTAATCACCAGATTCTCCTGTCCACCCTCAGAAAGATGGGCATCTCTGAAACCGCACTCCAGTGGTTTAACTCCTACCTTTCAGATAGATCCTTCAGGGTGTCTTGGAGGGGGTGAAGTTTCTAAGTCACAAAAAATTGCTACTGGGGTTCCTCAAGGCTCGGTACTTGGACCACTTCTCTTCTCCCATCTACATGACGTCATTATCTGTCATTCAGAAGCATGGCTTTTCCTATCACTGCTACGCTGATGACACTCAACTCTACTTCTCATTCCAAAACAGATGACTCGACGGTAGTTGCTCGCATTTCAGACTGTCTGAGTGACATTTCTAGCTGGATGAATGACCATCACCTTCAGCTCAACCTTACTAAGACAGAACTGCTGGTGGTTCAAGCTAACCCATTGTTTCATCACAAGTTCTCTATACAGCTGGGTTCGTCAACCATAACTCCTTCCAGGACGGCCAGAAACCTAGGAGTTGTGATGGATCATTAGTTTGTCACAGTGTCTGGTTTGTGTTCCCTGGGTGTCCACTAGAGGTCTCACTTTCCCATATTGTCACCCCACCTCAAGAACTACATTTCCCACGAGCCTTGTCTGTATTCATCACTGTTTCATTGTATTCAGCTGTCCCCACTTACATTGTTTGCACCTGTTTATAAATACCCTGGTTGTTCTGTCATTGTTACGGAGTCCTTGTTTAATGTCACCCTGCTTTTTCTGGTTCCCTTGTGGATGTTCGTGTTTTTGGACTGCTTATCTGGATTTTGACCTTTGCCTGGCTGTTTTGATTTAGGATTGTCCCAATAAAACACTGCAATTGGATCTGCCTGTTTGTGTGCGTTTCGTGACAGAAGGACTCCGTCATGCCTAGATCCAGCGGTGTGGGGATTTCGAATCTGTTCCCCAGCCACCATGGAGGAACGGAGGGGGAGACTCCGGAACTTAACCACCCTTCGACAAAAAAGTGAGGGGGTGGCTTGGCGCAATTGTTTTGGACCATGGCAGTAGGGTTGGGTTATAATGATGCAACACTGAAAGTCTATTTTAATAATTGCCTGGATGACCCTTTGCCTCAATGGGAGATGAAGGGGTTGGAGATCCTGGACTTTTGGGGGTTTACCCATTACCTGCGCCATCGGGCTCAGCGGGATGCAGCAACCACACCTGAGTCTCCAGACAAGACTGCCGCCAGCCCAGCGCCACAGCACAAGAGGGCCGCCAGCCCAGCGCCACAGCACAAGATGGCCGCCAGCCCAGCACCACAGCACAAGAGGACCGCCAGCCCAGCGCCACAGCACAAGAGGGCCGCCAGCCCAGCGCCACAGCACAAGAGGGCCGCCAGCCCAGCGCCACAGCACAAGATGGCCGCCAGCCCAGCGCCACAGCACAAGATGGCCGCCAGCCCAGCACCACAGCACAAGATGGCCGAATCTACACCTGTGTCGCCAGACAAGATGGCTGACTCAACGCCTGAGTCTTCCGTCAAGGTGCCACCGACTCGCCATCATAGAGGAGGAGGAGACAGGCGTCTACCGTTCCTCAAAGCCCGGAGGACGTTCCCGAGCAGGCCGCTGCCGTCCAGGAGGACGTTCCCGGGCAGGCCGCTGCCGTCCAGGAGGACTTTCCCGGGCAGGCAGCTACCGTCCAGGAGGACGTTCCCGAGCAGGCCGCTGCCGTCCCCGAGGCGGTGGCCGAGGTGGTGGCCGAGGCAGTGCCCGAGGCGGTGCCCGATGCTGTTCCGGAGGCCGAGGTGGTGCCCGATGCCGAGGCGGTGCCCGATGCCGTTGCGGAGGCCGAGGCGGTGCCCGATGCCGAGGCCGTGCCTGATGCTGTTCCGGAGGCCGAGGTGGTGCCCAATGCCAAGGCGGTGCCCGGTGCTGTTCCGGAGGTCGAGGCGGTGCCCGATGCTGTTCCGGAGGTCGAGGCGGTGCCTGATGCTGAGGCGGTGTCCGATGCCGAGGCCGGGCCCGATGCTGTTTCCGGAGGCCGAATGGTGGCCGATGCCCGAGGCGGTGCCCGATGCTGTTCCGGAGGCCGAGGTGGTGCCCAATGCGGTTCCGGAGGCGCGAGGCAGTGCCGGAGGCCGAGGCCGTTCCCGATGCCATGACCGAGGCGGTGCCAGAGGAGGTGCCTGAGGCAGAGGCCGTTCCCGAGGCGGTGCCTGAGGCAGAGGCCGTTCCCGAGGCGGTGCCATGAGGCAGAGGCTGTTCCCGAGGCGGTGCCCGAGGCCATTCCCGAGGCGGTGCCCGTGTTGTCCGAGGGTGTTCTTCACTGATATTGTCTGAGCTGTGAATTTTGACAAAAGTTTCCACAATCACGCTTTTTCATTCTCTGTAATGACCCGTATTCCCATTAATTGTTAATGATGGGTATCTATACTCTCTCCTAATCCCATTCATTTTCCTCACCATACCCCAGACCCGTTTCTCTACCCACTGTATAACAAAATATACTCCAATATTTTCTTTTTGCTGAACTTAAAAACTGTTCTTCTAACATATGCTTGTGCCTTTCTATACCTAATTAAGTCCCCCCATCTTAAGAGTTCATTTAAGTCTTTTAAATGCTTTATTTCTCTCTTTAACTACTCTTCTACATTCTTCTGTCCACCACGGAACAATCCTCTTTTTTCTTATTTCCTGTACGTCTTTGAATGGATTGACCTGCAGCTTCCATTATAGCTCCACTAAAATACTAATTTAACTCCTCTGTTTCTTGATTAATATTAATTTCACCCATTATCCCATCACAAACTTTTCTAAATGTAACCCGGTCTGCTTGGCCAAAAACCCGTCCTCCTGATCTGTTTATTTCATTTAACAAGGGTCTTGTACCTATCTCAAAAAAAAAAATTGGATAATGGTCACTCCCCCATCGTGCTTTCTTTTTACCACACTTAGTACTATTCATACCGTCAATTCTTTATCCCTACCCCCCAAACAAAAAAAAAAACCATTCTTACTCCTCCGTCTCCAACCGCACTCCGTTGGTGATGCCGTTTCTGGTATCCCTAAGCCTTTCCACATCCAGACCATCCCGTGAATTGAATGCGGATTGACAACAGAAACGGAAGAGAAGACAATGCTGAATAAATTCATAGTTTTTGTTATTTTTGGACCAAAAATGTATTTTCGATGCTTCAAAACATTCTAACTGACCCACTGATGTCACATGCACTACAAACCCGATTCCAAAAAAGTTAATAAACACAAAAAACAATGAATAATAACATAAAAAATTCAATATTTTATTCAGAATACAACACAGATGACACATCAAATGTTTAAACTGAGAAAATTTATCATCTTCATTTTCATCGTATAATTTTCAGAGGAAATATGTTGATTTTAAATTTCATGGCATCAACACATCTCAAAAAAGTTGGGACAAGGCCATGTTTACCACTGTGTGGCCCTCTACTTTTTATAACAGTCTGCAAACGTCTGGGGACTGAGGAGACAAGTTGCTCAAGTTAAGGAATAGAAATGTTTGTCCCATTCTTGTCTAATACAGGCTTCTAGTTGCTCAACTGTCTTAGGTCTTCTTTGTCGCATCTTCCTCTTTATGATGCGCCAAATGTTTTTGCTAAGGGTGAAAAGATCTCAACTGCAGGCTGGCCATTTCAGTACCCGGATCCTTCTTCTATGCAGCCATGATGTAATTGATGCAGTATGTGGTCTGGCATTGTCATGTTGGAAAATGCAAGGTCTTCCCTGAAAAGAGACTACATCTGGATGGGAGCATATGTTGTTCTAGAACTTGGATATACCTTTCAGCATAGATGGTGCCTTTTCAGATGTTTAAGCTGCCCATGCCACACGCACTCATGCAACCCCATACCATCAGAGATGCAGGCTTCTAAACTGAGCGCTGATAACAACTTGGGTTGTCCTTGTCCTCTTTAGTCTGGATGACATGGCGTCTCAGTTTCCCAAAAAGAACTTCAAATTTTGATTTGTCTGACCACAGAACAGTTTTCCACTTTGCCATAGTACATTTTAAATGAGCCTTGGCCCAAAGAAAACACCCTGCGCTTCTGGATCATGTTTATATATGGCTTCTTTTTTGACCTACGTATAGAGTTTTAGCCGGCAACTGTGAATGGCACGGTGGATTGTGTACACCGACAATGTTTTCTGGAAATATTCCTGAGCCCATGTTGTGATTATCCATTACAGTAGCATTCCTGTATGTGATGCAGTGCCGTCTAAGGGCCCGAAGATCATGGGCATCCAGTACGGTTTTCCGGCCTTGACCCTTACGCACAGCGTTTGTTCCAGATTCTCTGAATCTTTGGATGATATTATGCATTGTAGATGATGATAACTTCAAACTCTTTGCAATTTTTTTCAGAGAAACTCCTTTCTGATATTGCTCCGCTATTTTTTGCCACAGCATTGGGGAAATTGATGATCCTCTGCCCATCTTGACTTCTAAAATACACTGCCAGTCTGAGAGGCTCTATTTATACCCAATCATGTTGCCAATTGACCTAATAAGTTGCAAAATGGTCCTCCAGCTCTTCCTTATATGTACATTTAACTTTTCCCGGCCTCAAATTGCTACCTGTCCTAACTTTTTTGGAAATGTGTAGCTCTCATGTAATCCAAAATGAGCCAATATTTGGCATGACATTTCAACATTTGATGTGTTATCTATATTCTATTGTGAATAAAAATATAAGTTTATGAGATTTGTAAATTATTCCATTACTTTTTTACAA
This sequence comes from Cyprinus carpio, assembly GCF_018340385.1. NCBI lineage: Eukaryota > Metazoa > Chordata > Actinopteri > Cypriniformes > Cyprinidae > Cyprinus > Cyprinus carpio. The sequence continues at coordinate 395,255 of NC_056618.1, read as the reverse complement.
TTTGTACAGCGTCCCAACTTTTTTGGAATTGGGTTTGTACTTTGATGATGTTTTTATTACCTTTCTGGACATGCACAGTATACCGTACATACATTTTCAATGGAGGGACAGAAAGCTCTCAGACTAAATCTAAAATATCTAAAACTGTGTTCTGAAGATGAACGAAGGTCTTACGGGTTTGGAAATGACATGAGGGTGAGTCTTTAATGACATTTGTGATGAGTGGGGCGGGGCCGAGAGCCATGGGAATGGAGCGAGGGCAGTGGAGTGATTTGGAAATGAGCGACACCTGCTCCACTCACCGGTCTCAAGTCCCACGAAGGAGATCAGAAGGAAACAAAAGAGGAGCAATGACAGTGAAGGACGAGAGAGGACCAGGCCTGGACTTGGTTTTGTTTATGCGCGGCAGTCATCTGTGAGGGGCTGTCACGCAGTTTTGTGTTTATTTTGTTATTAAAGTGTTATTTGAATGTCCGCCAGTTCCCACCTCCTTCTTCCCACTCTTACAAACTGCGTTACAGACATAATTTTCATTTTTGGGTTAACTAACCCTTTAAAGTTTGATCCATTCTTTAAACATCTCGGTTACGTAAGTAACCTTGGTTCCCTGAATAGGGAACGAGATGCTTGCGAAGACGTCATCAGTTTGGGAACACCTCCGGTGTGACGAATGTCTGAAGCCCTTATACCATCACACCAATTTATTGGCCAATAGCACTTAGCACTGCCCATATGCACGTATGCTATATATGCATGCTGTGCGCCATTTCATCAGATTTTACACTATGACGAAGGAATCACTATCGAAGGTACGGAACGGTCAGCATCGCAGCATCTCATTCCCTATTCAGGGAACCAAGGTTACATACGTAACCAAGATGTTCCCTTTCATAGTTTCACTTAAATGCTGCAATGGCATCATCACTTTGGGAATGCTAAACCATAAAGCCTGACGTACCTAAGATAGCTGGAAGACCAAGGAAAGAGTCTGCTCAAGCGGAAGAGACCCGGGAGCCAAGAACCATCCTCACATCCAGACAATTAGAACTTGATGAAAAATGCTAGGAGAGGACTAACCTGCCACAGCACAGACATCTCCCATCAAAAGCTCTTTAAAGAGAGCCTGAGAAGAAGCCATTGCTCTCATAAAATGAGCATGCACCTTAGAGGCGAAGTCACACCACGTACCTCATAGGGTAAAGATATAGTACTAATCTGACCCTGCATAGCAAGGGAGAAAGCCTTCAACCACTTGCTGAAAGCGAACAGTGTCGAAGCAGCCTTAGGATATACTAGGCCTAGGAAGCAGTAAGACTTAAAGAATAAAAGATAAAGTATCACAATTGTCCCTTTTTTCCATTGCTGAAGTTAACTGGCAACCCTAATGATGACGCAATTATCTTTTGACAAAAAAAAAAATAAAAAAAAAAACAAAAAAGAAAAAAAAAAGAGAAAAAAAAAAACAACAAAAAAGTTGGCTGGTCTAAGGCATGAAACTCCAGGGCTGAAAACGAGTTGCACACCGGCCCTGTCCCCTTGTGTGAGTACATACTAAATCTAAGTGAATAGCAGATAGCACAACACAACTAAAACCATTAAAAATAATGAATAATAAAAACATTGACAGCCAATCAGAATTATTTCTGCTTGAGCTTGAGCTTTTAAAGTGACAGATGACAAAACTTTTTTTTTTCTTTTTATTTGTATAGCGCTTTTCACAATTCAAATCTTTGCAAAAGAGCTCTACACAAAAATTACGTTTTTACAATATATTTAGTAGTAGCTTCTCAGTGGTGAATGTCAGTTTATGTACATATTGCAGAACTGTACGGAAAAATCAATTAAAGACGTTGACCAAAGAAAAGTGTCTTTAATCCAGATTTAAACAGAGAGAGTGTGTCTGAACCCCGAACGTTATCAGGAAGGCTATTCCAGTTTCGTGACCTTAGGGAGTGTGATGGATTGTAGCTTGGTAGAAGACTACTTAGGTACACAGAAGCTAACCCATTTAGGGCCATATTGGCAAGTAATAATTTTTTTTTAACTGATATGGAACTAAATAGGTAGCCATGCAGAGACTGCAGAATTGGGGTAATATGATCATATTTTCTTGACCTGGTAAGGACCCTAGCTGCTGCATTTTTGGACTACCCGTAGCTTGTTATTTGAAGATGTAGGACAACCATCTAGAAGTCTAGGTGAACTAGATTTTTGACTGTAGAGGAAGTAACAGTACATCCGTCTAGTTGCAAATTGTAATCCAATAGATTCTGTATACTGTTTTTTGGTCCAAGAAGTAATATCTCTGTCTTTTCCGAATTTAATAGGAGAAAATGATTGGTCATCCAATTCTTTACATTTTTAACACACTCTGTTAGCTTAGATAATTTAGAAGTTTCATCTGGTCTTGTTGAGATATATAGTTGAGTCTCATCAGCACAACAGTGGAAATTAATCTTGTATGTTCTAATAATATTACCAAAGGGCAACATGTATATTGAAAATAGCATAGGACCTAGGACAGATCCTTGTAGCACTCCATATTTTACTGGTGATAATTGAGATGACTCCCCATTTAAATAAACAAAGTTATAGCAATCAGACAGGTAGGATCTAAAACCACCTTAAAGCTGCCCTTGAATACCTGCATAGTTTTGTAATCGATCTATGAGTATGTCTTGATCTATTGTGTCAAGCGCAGCACTAAGATCAAATAAAACTAGCAATGAGATGCAGCCTTGGTCTGACACAAGAAACTTACTTGGCAGTCTAGGGGAGAGTCTCAAGCCTCCGGGTTTTCATCCAAAATATCTTAAATTGTGTTGCGAAGACTAATGAATCTTTTACGGGTTTGAAACGACATGGGTGTGATTAATGAAAAATTTTCATTTTGGCATGGAGTATCCCTTTAAAGGCATCATAGAGGATTGTATTTCTTGGTCTTCAATAATAAAAAAATTATTATTATTATTTTGTGTTGTATTTTCTTTACGTATTTATTTACATTCAGTGTCAGTTTTCATGCATTAACTGATTCACCTAATAAACTGCTGTTATTAGGAAGTTATTAGACCTGTCATTTTTGCTACAATCTCATGTCAATAAAAAAAAAAACTATTTGACACAACATGCTGTTTTTTAAAATGTAAAACCCTAATAGCCATTCAAAAATACAGGTGCTGGTCATATAATTAGAATATCATCAAAAGTTGATTTCACTAATTCCATTCAAAAAGTGAGTTTTAATAATTATAATCATTCAATACACACAAACAAAAACAAAAAAAACTATCACATCTTTTAATTTTGATGATTATAACTGACAATGCCACTGTTACGCCCCGTGACTCAAAAGGGGAGGCAACAAAAACTGGGACATAAGAGAGCCAATTACACCTGGTGCCAACACTCTAATCAGTTAATTAACTCAAAACACATGCAAAGGCCTTTAAATGGTCTCTCAGTCTAGTTCTGTAGGCTACACAATCACGGGGAAGACTGCTGACTTGACAGTTGTCCAAAAGACGACCATTGACACCTTGCACAAGGAGGGCAAGACACAAAAGGTCATTGCAAAAGAGGCTGGCTGTTCACAGAGCTCTGTGTCCAAGCACATTAATAGAGAGGCGAATGGAAGGAAAAGATGTGGTAGAAAAAAAGTGTACAAGCAATAGGGATAACCCACCCCTGGAGAGGACTGTGAAACAAAACTCATTCAAAAATGTGGGGGAGATTCACAAACAGTGGACTGCAGCTGGAGTCAGTGTTTCAAGAACCACTACGCACAGACCTATGCAAGACATGGGTTTCAGCTGTCTCATTCCTTGTGTCAAGCCACTCTTGAACAACAGACAGCGTCAGAAGCGTCTCACTTCAAAAAGGACTGGACTGCTGCTGAGTGGTCCAAAGTTATGTTCTCTGATGAAAGTAAATTTTGCATTTCCTTTGGAATCAGGGTCCCAGAGTCTGGAGGAAGAGAGGAGAGGCACACAATCCATGTTGCTTGAGGTCCAGTGTAAAGTTTCCACAGTCAGTGCTGGTTTGGGGTGCCAGGTCTTCTGCTCGTGTTGGTCCACTGTGTTTTCTGTGGTCCAAGGTCAACACAGCCGTATACCAGGAAGTTTTAGAGCACTTCATACAACTTTATGGGAGATGCAGATTTCATTTTCCAACAGGACTTGGCACCTGCACACAGTGCCAAAGCTACCAGATTCTGGTTTAAGGACAATGGTATCCCCGTTCTTAATTGGCCAGCAAACTCGCCTGACCTTAACCCCATAGAAAATCTATGGGGTATTGGGGAGAGGAAGATGCGATATGCCAGATCCAAGAATGCAGAATAGCTGAAGGCCACTATCAGAGCAACCTGGGCTCGTCATAACACCTGAGCGGTTCATATTCTAATTATATGACCAGCACCTGTATATTATATTGGGTACAAAATATAAGATATTTTAAGAGAGATGAAAAACAATATTAATAAACAATGCTTAATAATATAAATATTCCAATATTCCAATATAAATGAAAGAAAACCTATAATTAAAAAGGTTCTTTATAACCGTTATGGTATAGCACTTTCAAAGCATGTTTTTTATAGATCCTGAACGAGCTGAAAATCTGGTGCTGTTTAGAAACATTTATTTATCAAAACAGCCAGAAATACACAAAAACACTGGCCACTGAACACTTATTTATTTCCAAAACTATTTTAAATATCTGTGGAAATAATGACAATTGTAACAACTTTGTTAAAGTTGAATGGGATACAGACAAACAGAAAACTTGGGACAACAATACCTCAATACTGAAAAAAAGTGTAAATACAGAGAAGCTACATTATTTAAAAAACAGGAATACTGCCACCTCAATATAAAAACCCCCAGATTTGCTACTGTATTTCCATGTACAGATTACAGCACACTGTTAACATTCAGTAGATTGAGACTGATCCAGCAGGTGGCACTAATGAGATACAGAAACTATGTTGCTACTTTAGAATAATTGTTTTGGTTTTAGTTGGTCATAGCTGGGTTGCAGGCTGGTTTTAGATGGGTTTTGACCACTTCTTTAGCCAGTCTGGCTGGGAGACCAGCTCAGCCAGGTTGGCATACCAGCTAAACTAGCTACTTCTAGCTTAAATCAACTTAGGCCGGTTTTAGCTTATTTTTCAGCAGGGAGGAACAGGGCATAGCTGAATATTGTCTTATTGGTTAAGCAACTGTATTACTGATTAATAATAATAAAAAAAATGCTAATATTAGCGATTGTTCTTTGTGCACTTTAAGTACAGATACCACAGTGGTGTTTAGGTGCTAGACTGCCATCTATATAAGTGGATCGGCATGATATTCTTTTTATGTAAATTTACACTGACAGTCATGAAACTTAAAGAGAGGTCCACACAACAATTAATTCCCTTACCTATTAAAAAAAAAAAATCATTATGAGGAAATATATTAATCATTAAAAGCACTGGGCTTTAATCTATAAGGCCATATTTTTGTTGTTTGAATTTGGTCTGGCTAAATGGAGAATGAATACTTTATTCATCTGTGAGGTTCTGATGATGATGATGATGATGATGATGTCTGTTCCGCTCTTTCCTGTTCACCTTTTCTGGATGTGATGTCAACCCCCAAATAAAAGCTGTAGCCCCGCCCACCAGAACAGAGATGCCCAATCGAGTCACAGCTTCAGGAAGATGACAACAGAATGTACAATCTGAGGAAATAAAAGAACAGCATGAAACATATTTGTACATTTAGAAAGTTCACAAACTCACAACACTGGATATACCCAAGTCAGGCTGGTCATATGGCGCTTTCCACTGCATGGTACGGCAGATACGGTACACTTTGTGGGGGGGTGGGGGTACAGTTTCCACTGGGTACAGTACCTGGTACTTTTTTTAGTACCCCCTCGGTTGAGGTTCCAAGTGAACCGTACCGTGATGTGTAAACTCTGCTGATCACGGATTGGCCGGAGAGAATCATCACTATGTGTCACTGAACTTGCCGCACAAAACAAAAAGAACCGCTAGATTTAAATCAGCACAACTGACCTCTGTTGAGGAAGAACAGATGTTTTCTCTCGTTGATAGCAGAGAAGCGGATTCAGCGAGAGCTTGATGGGGTGACGTGGAATGAAAAAGTTTTTCAGGAGGCCGCGGCAGTAGGGGCGGCACAACTTTAATGACATGTTAATAATCCTGCCCACCTTAAAGCAGTACTAAGCTGCAGTGGATGGAATCCAAGCCGAGCCGTGCTATGCCGTACTGAGCCGTGCCAAATTTGCACCATGCAGTGGAAAAGCGCCAAAAGTCAACCAGACTTACAGACTGACAGCATAATGTCTGGGAACTGTCTGCTTAAAATGACAACTCTGGTAGGTCCTTCAGGGTGTCTTGAAGGGGTGAAGTTTCTAAGTTACAACTTCTTGCTAATGGAGTTTCTCAAGGCTCAGTGCTTGGACCACTTCTCTCCATCTACATGTCATCTTAAGGATCTGTCATTCAGAAGCATGGCTTTTCTTATCACTGCTATGCTGATGACACTCAACTCTACTTCTCATTCCAACCTGATGATCCAGACGGGAGCTGTTCGCATTGCAACCTGTCTGACAGAAATTTCTAGCTGGATGAAGGACCATCACCTTCAATCAAGAGCGTGAAGAGAGAGCGAACTCAAACGCAGAGGATTTCGTGCAACAGTTTATTTAGTACAAAAGAAAATCCAAAAATAATCCAATGAGTAGTGACACACAAAACGAACTGAAACTCCAGAGCCGTCCGTACAGACACCTGTGGACACAGGCTGTGGAGACCACCTCTGGTGCAATGCCCAATGGGACTTGAAAAAACGAGACAGAGGATCACGGGCAAACGGCCAAATGAAAGACTCCTCGTCTATGCGTCCTGAGCACCGCAGTGGAAAAAGGTGAGGAACACTAACACACAGCACAATGACAACACGAAATCTACTGACAACAAGGGACAGACACAAAAAGGGAGAATCAGCGCTGATTGTCCAGGTCACAAGCTGCAGAAAATGACAGAACACACAAAACACAGAAAACGACAAATCAGCGCTGATTGTCCAGGTCACAAGCTGCAGAAAATGACAGGACACAGACAACAGGGAAGCCGATGAAGCACCCTAAACCATGACACCTTCAACTTAACTTTGCTAAGAGTCACTTTGGATAAAAGCGTCTGCTAAATGACTAAATCTAAATGTACAAAAAAGCAAAGGACCGCCCTAGAAGGCCATATGACTGACAGGTAAAGCAACCAAACATGTTTAGTTTTTTTGCTGCATGTTTAAGGGGCATGGAAATGTCCCCACACAATAACAGACTGATGTGTAAAACTTGAATGCATTTCAAGGAATATTTGCCACAAACTTTCTTCTTCTTTCCATGAGGGGGTTTGGTGCCACGGCATCTTTTTTTTTTTTTTTTTCCAGGCAGAATGTCAAAAAAGGTGACACACATGACTTTTTGTGTCATATGCATCTGATGTTCAGCCAGAAGTCCATAGGTGTGACGTCTGAGGCTGAGACTAGGCTGGAGAGGATGCTCAAGGAAACAGAGTCACTTATTTTAAGTGACATAATGGCATGGCACTCAATGGGGGGTGGGGAGGGTGGTGCTTTTGGAGCTTGGGTCACCACTGACATTATCAGCCTGTACCATCTTGGCCACTGGACCTGTCTCATGGTGGGACGAGACTGATATCCAGTGTGGCATATCCATAGCTGAGATTGGTGAAAGCCCCGCCCTAGCAGTCTCTGCTTCACCCTCCCCGTCCATGTGTCTTGGAAGCTCTTCCAGCATCATCTGTGCTGCTGTGATTGTAAATGCCATTTTGTATGCTTGGGCCATATGAATGTCTACAGCTTCTCCGAGGAAAAATTAATCTATACCCCTCCAGATATTTATTTTTTTCACCTCATTACTGAAAGCATTTTAACAAAGTGCATTGGTGTGTAGTACAGTATGTGAACTGCAAACATATTTTAAAATGTAGAAATAATAATAATAAAATAGAGTATTCTGTACTCACCATAGACAGTAACATTGAATCTGTATTTGGTCTCTGTTCTGCTGCTGCTGATCGTCACTTCATAAAGTCCAGAGTCTGTGGTTCTGGTGTCTGTGATGATCAGAGATCCAGTCTGATGATCCAAGATTCAGTCTGTCTCTGAATCTCCCTTCAGGACCATCATATATCTTACTGGTCTTTCCATTAATTTTAACTACAAGATTCCTGTTATTTAAAATGTCCCACTCAATCTTATCATCTGTCTGTATTCAGTGACTATGATTCTGTAGAGTGACAGAATCTCCCTCCTTCACTGACACTGACTTCACTGGTGTCCTGTATCACCAAACACCCTGATGAACAAACACAAACAATATCTCAGTCAAATATATTACAGTTAAGTTTAATAAAGGTTTAACTGTGGTACAGTACATCAACTACAATCCTCTGTCAGGTATTCCCCATTTTGTACTTTAATGTTAAAGTGTTAGTGTTGTAGTTTCCTGTTTTTAACCCTTGTATTATTTTATTACTTTATTCAACCTATTTATTGCTAACCTTGTTATTCCTGCCCTTACCAAAAAGTACCCCTTTGTATTACTAGATCTTGTTTTTACTATGTTCCTTGTCTAGATGTTTCCTTTCATGGATGTTATGTCAACATAATTGGTTCTTCTCCATGGTTTCCCTTACTCCCCTGTTTAGTTTTATCTTGGTTATTGTTATAATTAAAATATTAAGCAGCACTTGGATCCTGATCTATCGTGTCTCTGAATTTACTCGATGTAACAGCATCCCTCTCCCAATACCACATTTTTTTATTTCAAAGGATCTGTACTAGTTGTACTATGACAGTAAAGTTGAGTCTTCTAATTAAAATATGTCAATAAATATACCAAATCTGTAGAATATAATAGAGTGAGCTGTAAAACTCTACTCACCATTCACAGTAACAATGAATCTGTGTGTATCCTCTGATCTGCTGCTGCTGATCTTCACTTCATAATCTCCAGAGTCTGTGGTTCTGGTGTCTGTGATGATCAGAGATCCAGTCTTGATGATCCAGCTTCAGTCTATCTCTGAATCTCCCATCAGGGTCCATCAAATATACTTACTGGTGATCTTATCATCTGTCTGTATCTCAATCACTGTTAGTTCCGAATTTCCACTCAATCTTATCATCTGTCTGTATTTCAGTGACATTAATCTGTAGAGTGACAGAATCTCCCTCCTGCACTGACACTGGCTTCACTGTGTCTGTATCAGCAACACACCTGAAGAACAAACACACAAACAGTCTCTCTCAGTTACACTCATTTAAAGTTACATTTTTATTGAGCTTTAACTGTGGTACAGTAAATCAACTACAATCCTCTGTCAGGTATTCCCCATTTTGTACTTTAATGTTAAAGTGTTAGTGTTGTAAGTTTTCCTGTTTTATTGTAAGTTTTGTAAAAAAAAATAACTTAAAAACCTTGTGAGTCTGTTTGTAGTTTCTTGTGTTTTATCTCTGATTCGCGTTAGTTTGCTTCTTTTAACCTATTTCTGGTTAACCTTGTTATCCCTTTGTATATATTGAGCATCGCTTTAGTTCGTCACGCTTGCATCAGCTGACAGTCAGCTGTTCCTGACGTGTACCAATCCAGTCTTGACACATATCACATGAGGTCTATTTAAATTCCCATTCTTCAGCGTCTCTTCCGTCGCATCACTGCTTGCAATTAACTCCCTCGTCCAACCCCAACTCCCACCAACTGAACCTGTAATCCAATCTAACTTTGTTCTTTCTTCTCTTACAGTTTTTTCATTGGAAGCAGTCTCTATCACATTTTGTTTACAACTCATGTAATTGTGAATTGTAATTTATGTGTGCATATAAATGGTTCTGTTTTGTACCCCAGGGGGTTTGTCTTGCTGCTCTCCCTGCCTCTGTCCAAGCATGGCTGCATGGACAGGCATGTGGAGTGTTGCCCAGAACATACCATACCGCCAACACTAACTGTATGCAATATAATTGTCATAAATATACTTGATGGAAGTGGTCCTGATTGAAATAGATCTTGTTTTTACTATGTTCCTTGTCTAGATGTTTCCTTTCATGGATGTTATGTCAACATAATTGGTTCTTCTCCATGGTTTCCCTTACTCCCCTGTTTAGTTTTATCTTTGGTTATTGATATAATTAAAAATATTAAGCTGCACTGGGATCCTGCTCTCTCGTGTCTCTGAATTTACTCGGTAGGTTGGTAACAGCATCCCACTCCCCTTCTACCACATTTTTTTTATTTCAAAGGATCTGTACTAGTACAATGACAGTAAAGTTATGTCTTCTATTTAAAATATGTCAATAAATATACCAAATCTGTAGAATTTAATTGAGTGGCCTGTAATACTCTACTCACCATAGACAGTAACACTAAATCTGTGTGTATCCTCTGAGCTGCTGCTGATGATCCTCACTTCATAAAGTCCAGAGTCTGTGGTTCTGGTGTTTGTGATGGTCAGAGATCCAGTCTGATGATCCAGCTTCAGTCTCTCTCTGAATCTCCCTTCAGGTCCATCATATATCTTACTGGTCTTTCCATTAATTTTAGCTACAAGAGTCCTGTTAGTTCCAAATTTCCACTCAATCTTATCACCTGTCTGTATTTCAGTAACATTAATCTGTAGAGTGACAGAATCTCCCTCCTTCACTGACACTGACTTCACTGTGTCTGTATCACCAAACACACATCAACAACAATCCTCTGCCAGATATTCCCCAATATATACCCCAAAAATTAAATTTTAATGTTAGCTTTAACTGCGGTACAGTACATCAACTACAATCCTCTGTCAGGTATTCCCCATTTTGTAATTTAATGTTAAAAGTGTTAGTGTTTTAGTTTCCTGTTTTAACCTTGTAGTCTGTTTGTAGTTTAGTTGATTCATTTATTGTTTGTTTCAATCTATTTCTGGTTAATGTTGTTATTCCTGTGTATATATAGATCTTGTTTTTACTATGTTCCTTGTCTAGTATTTTCCTTTCATGGATGTTAAGTCAGCATACTTGTATATACTTGGTTCTTCTCCATGGTTTCCCTTACTCCCCTGTTAGTGTTTATCTTGGTTATTGTTGTAATTAAAATATTAAGCTGCACTTGGATCCTGCCCTCTCTGTCTCTGAATTTACTCGGTGTAACAGCATCCCACTCCCCACACCACATTTTTACATTTCAAAGGATCTGTACTTGTACAATGACAGTAAAGTTGAGTGTTCTAATCAAAATATGTCAATAAATATACCAAATCTGTAGAATATAATAGAGTGAGTTGTAATACTCTACTCACCATTCACAGTAACATTGAATCTGTGTGTATCCTCTGATCTGTTGCTGCTGATCTTCACTTCATAAAGTCCAGAGTCTGTGGTTCTGGTGTCTGGGATGATCAGAGATCCAGTCTGATGATCCAGCTTCAGTCTATCTCTGAATCTCCCATTAGGACCATCAAATATCTTACTGTCACTGACACTGACTTCACTGTGTCTGTATCTTGTTAGTTCCGAATTTCCAGTCGATCTTATCATCTGTCTGTATTTCAGTGACATTAATCTGTAGAGTGACAGAATCTCCCTCCTTCACTGACACTGACTTCACTGTGTCTGTATCACCAAACACACCTGATGAACAAACACAAAACAAACTCTCAAAAACAAAAAATACAGTTAAGTTTAATAAAGATTTAACTAAAATTAGCCATTGTTTTTAAATGATTACAAACTTTGGAAAGTTAGAAAGACAGATACTTGAATTCACAATTCTTTATATGTTTTACATTTGAATTTTTGGTATTGTGTTATGAGTTAGTAAATAGCACAGTGGAAATCATTTTTTTATTATTTATTTATGGTGGAACATAAGAAAACCAAAACACCAAAATACAAACATAAAACACAAAAAAACAATAAAAAAACCTATAACACACCAACCAGGTGCCAACAGCACAAACAGCAAAAAGCAAATGTGTGAAACATTTTCTTCAGCAGTTCGGGGGTCTGAAATAATTACAATCAAGTTTGAAAACTTATAAGTGCCTGCAGTAAAGATGTGTATAGCAAAAACCAAAATCCAAATAGACAGTGTTAATAATTTGCTTACTTCCGTCTGACTGAATTAGACCACGCCCCATGCCTTCAACCACAAGTTCTCTGTACAAACCCTGCCCCCAAAAAACTGTCAGCCAACACAAACATACAACATTATTGACAGTATTTTCTCATTAAAATCTTCTGAAATTCCTTTTTACCGTTTACAGCTTGTTACTGAGGTCATTTGACAAATATACTGTACAGTACGTTATATTTGTTAATCCAAACAAAACAAAACAAAACTCCTTTACACAACACAACACTTATTTTGCATTCACACTAATGAAAACACAGTTCTTGGAAATAAAATTTAAAATAAAATAAAAAAAGACAGCATTTATGGTTGTAATCACTAATTGCTGGCATTTATGTCTTTCTATAGCCGCAATAAATCAACCAATCAGTGTTTGAGCTTTAGCCCCACCTACCTAGAAACCACACCTCACACCTGTAACTATTCCTTAAAAAAAAAGACACTGTTACGATGCTGTGAAAAATGAGTATTGAAAAAACTTCAAAAAATAATAATAAACTAATCAAAAAAAAAATTAATAACACTAGCTTGTATATTTAAGAGATAATATTTTAAAGATCTCTAATCTAAAAAACAAATAATGAAAAAACCAGCGATCATTGGAGACAGGTAGAAATGGTGGAGAGGCAACAAAGAGAGGAGAGATGTGATCATTGGGGACAGGTAGAAATGGTGGAGAGGATCATAAAATCACAAACGTAACATCCAAAGTCGTGGACTTTTTGAACATGCATGACTCAAGACGTGAGAAGAGATCACAAATCCACATCAACTGTGACATTTGTGACTAGGTCTAATGTTAATGTACCACTTCAAAAGTTAAATTATATCCCACTCTGTTGCCCAATCATTTAGGAGGACAACAGAGTAATTTTAAATTTAGGGAGAAATTAAATCTCTCAACAATAGAACTGGATGAATCAATGCACTCATGAAGAAGATATTTTTTTGTTTGTTCGTGAATTCTAATATCAGTACAGCATGGTTAAAACAATCTCTCACAGCCCAAAGAAAAAAAAATACTGTTGCATAACTAGACTACAGCTTCAACATGCTACACGCATGCTCACTCAGCCGAGACACAGAGACAGAAGTAGATGTCGATTTTTTCTACATGACTTTACTACAGACCACAACGCTCTCAGATAATCTTTTTAAAACCCAGAGCTGCTGGAAGAAAGAAAATACACTTGTTCTTTTCTGTCTGTCCCCCGCCATGTCTGTGCTTTTGTCATCTGGTTGGTAAGTTACAACACAATTTTTTTAGTTTGTTTGTTACGGTAGCAGTTAGTACAGGTCAATATAACACTGTTTAAATCAGTCAGGAGATTTGATCTTGCTTTTATTCCCAGATATAACTATAAAATATAATCTGGATTTAATCAACATTATTCACTATTTATCAATTATAATTATTCAGATGTGTTTCACTGTCCTGTTAAGATGGGATACCAAACAGAACCACTGTATGTTCAGTCAGTTATTCCCAGTTGAAGGTGTTTATATTTTTCCATTAAGATACTATTTGTGTGGAATTCGAATGTTCAGTTTCACCATCAATAAATTAAAAATGAGATTTACACAGATCTATTTACTAGCTCATAACACAATACTAAAAGTTCAAATGTAAAGCACACGAAGAATCGTGAATTCAAGTATCTGTCTTTTGCACCCAGTCTTATATTTTCCACACTTCTGTTTCTGTCTTTCCAAAGTTTGTAATCATTTCAAAACTATGGCTAACTTTAGTTAAACCTTTATTAAACTTAGCTTTAATATATGTGACTGAGAAACTGTTTGTGTTTGTTCTTCAGGTGTGTTTGGTGATACAGACACAGTGAAGTCAGTGTCAGTGAAGGAGGGAGATTCAGTCACTCTACAGATTAATGTCACTGAAATACAGACAGATGATAAGATTGAGTGGAAATTCGGAACTAACAGGAATCTTATAGCTAAAATTAATGGAAAGACCAGTAAGATATTTGATGGTCCTAATGGGAGATTCAGAGACAGACTGAAGCTGGATCATCAGACTGGATCTCTGATCATCACAAACACCAGAACCACAGACTCTGGACTTTATGAAGTGAAGATCAGCAGCAGAAGATCAGACGATACACACAGATTCAATGTTACTGTGAATGGTGAGTAGAGTTTTACAGGCCACTCGATTAAATTCTACAGATTTTGATATATTAAAATAATTATTTTTAACATTGAAAAAAAAAAAAAATTAAGTGATTTTTTTTTCTTTTACACATTTCTTTATGACAGTAATTCCATGTCAAATGCCTGATAATGAGATAGGCCTCTTCTAGAAAATTCATGTGACTTTTTAATACTGTTTTAATTTTTTTATATCATGAAGCTCACTAATGAATATGTCTTGCAAGCATGGTCAGGTGCAAATATGATGAACCATCTCCACATAAAAGAGTTTTTGTATGCATCTCCTCCACTGACTTCCATTCAAACAGAAATGCATTTGGTCAATCAGTTCACCTGGGGAAGTCTCTGGACTGAATGGATGCTTAAAAGTTTTATCACATGACAAAGCAGAAATACAAAAAACAATTTCAGACATCAAAACTTCTTTCTCACAAAAATTACTGAATTTGTATATACCAAGCTGCAAAATAGACTTGTTCTCTATTTATCGACATTATGATATTACACTATGAAACATGTCAATAAAATACTGTCTCCATAGTAACAAATTATTGCCTCCATGTCCATGGATGCCCAGTAGGTGAAGTGATAAAAACAGGACAGTCTATATTTGGACAAGAAATTATTAGGACACATTCTTGCTCTTTTATCTGTCAATATAATTGTTGGTCTCTGTCAACACACTAGACTGCCATCTTTGAGAGTTTTATTGCCTAATTATTTTATTCTGTGTATTGTGTCATACACGGCTATTTGACAGGTTGCTTGCTATTCACATTTACCAGAGCCAAAACCAAGCATTTCATTCTGATTATCAAGAGATGGGGTGAAAAGTTTATAATGAAATTATTAATTAAATAATGAGATTATCATCACAATAAGCTCATCTTGAATTACATCGCAATATACTTTTAATGCTGTGGTTTCATAGTGTTTGTTACAGATTAACTATTTTCTCATATTGATTTACTCACAATAATGTCTGTCTCTCTTAAGATGCTACAACACCAGCTTCTTCTTCTCCTGTAGATCCCTCTTCAGGTTCAGGTCCTCCTTCAGGTTCTCCTGTAGATCCCTCTTCAGGTTCTCCAGATTTTCTGATAGTGCTGATCTCTGCTGCTGCTGCTGGAACTCTGTTGCTTCTTGTTGCTGTCGGGATCTTCTGTATCTACATGAAACAAAGAACAACTGATCAACATGGCAAGTATTACCTACTGCTGAAACATATGAAAAAATATACTAAATATTATAATATATATTAAATATTTGTATACATAAGTTTATAATTTAATAATATGTCTTGAATAATGTTTCTTGTATGATGAAAATAGATTTAGTGATTCATTGCTGAATTAATGCATCTTTTATTATTATTTAAATAGCTGAGACCCATGAAGAGGAAATCACTTACGCTGATCCAACATTCCACAAAAGAAAAGCACAGAAATCGGTAAGATTGTGTCATCTGTGTCATTTTCAGAAGAATCACATTTAGTATAAGTAGATGCACTTATAACAACATTCACCATTAGCATTTGATTTACTAAAAAGCAAAAATCAAATTTAGCATCTGTTTTCATGGGCCGTTTATCCGCCAAATTGGAATGGTCAAAGGCAGTCCCTGAACACTCGAGTGCTAGTTGTCTGTATGTCTGCAACACTAGTTATATGCATGAATATCTGTATCTGAAACAGACTATAATTTTGCTAAACTAACACGATACAACAAGATTAAGCTGTTAGCTAACTTCTTGAAACTCATTGATTGTTATTGTGTGTGATGACACATTGATTGTTCCAAGATGACGAATGCGTCGACCTGTCTGGAGTGCTCGAATTCAGCATCTAACTATACATATCTATGGTCTGCACTGACTAGGGGTGTCCAGACTCGGTCCTGGAGGGTTTAGCTTCATCTTCCCTTAGCACACCTGCCTGTAAGTTTCTAGCATGCCTACTAAGACCTTAATTAGCTGGTTCAGGTGTGTTTAATTGGGATTGTAGCTAAACTCAGCAGGACACCGACCCTCCAGGACTGAGTTTGAGACCCCTGCTCTACATCATGTGTGACCATTGTCAATGCAATGCAACAGCTTGAGTTTGTCTTCACTGGACAAAACAAAGCAACTGTTCAAAATCCAGTAGTGCAAACGCTTAGAGTATGCCATAAATAGAGGAGGGCATTTTTTTTTTCTATATTTGTCATGTCACGCTGCATCCAGTGTAAACAGAAGCACTAGTTATAATGGGTTCTATTCATAGGGGTAACTTAGCCTAACATTTGTGCTTGGAGGGCCAAACTGAGCAGTTGCACTTTTAAACACATTTAAGTATGTTTGTCGACACAATTAGGCTTTTATTAAGCAAGTGTATTAATCAAACACTGGTTTAAAACTGTTGGCATTTGTTAGGTTTAATTCAAGTTAAACGCAGTATTACAGGTGCACGAACACACTATACATCTCTTCTAACAAATAATCAACCATTAAAGTGAAAAAATTTATAACAACAATACAAAAAAAAATTATGAACACACAACAAAACCAAACCGTGACTGGGTGTTAACCAGTAGTATAAAGCACACCAGGACAGGTTTTAAAATCTAAGATTTAAAGTCATTCTTTGTTTTTGTCATTGTGCACATTCCCTACAAGAAATCCTGCATGAGTTTGGGAAAAGTTAAGGAGAACCAACTTCATAGGTCCAAGAAAGAAAGAAAGAAAAAGGAAGTTAATTCTGAGAAAAGATTGTGCAGCACTTATGTTTAACAGAGTCATGAAAATAAAAATGAGTGTGAAACAAATGCTCAGTTGCCAATCTTTACCCGATCTGCTGAGACTATCACAACTTTCACAAAGCAGCTGAAGACAAATTTCTTTCACAAGCACTTAAAGGTGGCAGCTCTTGTGTGTCTATTCTCCTTACTGGACTCAGGATCTAGCCAGTACAATCACAAAAAAAAAAAAAAAAATGCTAGCTGCCCAGAAAGGGAATATTATCGCATTATGTGTCATAGAACAGTAAGCAACAAGCATAATAACAAACGTAACTGGTACACTAGCCATAAAGAGATGAGCGACATATAGCTGCATACCTTAATTTGTGCACAATTTCCTCTTCTTCCCTCTCTTTTCTAAACTGGGCATTACCCATCCATCCCTCAACACTGTCAACCAAGAGTCAAGACTAAATTAATTCACTTTGGTGATGTGTAGGCTAGTTTTATATTATTTTGCACAAACCAGAAAAAAAGCATGTGAAACTATATGTTCATGAATTAATAAGTTAGTGATTTATATGCAAGTATTTCATAGCGTAAATCGTAGTTTACTAATTGCATAACTAGCACTCATTATCACTGGTCCCTGTCATGGATGATGCAGCATCTTCACCTTCTAGTAGCCAGTCAAGCTCCAGCAAAGTCAACTGACCCACATGATGGCACAATATCATCAATATGCCATGCAAATGAGCGATAGAAAATGTATTGTGCATAAGTAATCTATAACCATAAACAATGACACTTACTATTAAAAAAGCACACCTTTCTCGGCTTTTCTACATTTCATCTCTAGCTTGTTTATTATTAATCAGTTGTTTTACTTAACCTTACTTACTATGAATATTGTATCTTTGTGTTTTCACAGGAGGATGATGTGGTGTACGCTAGTGTCGTCCACAGACGTTAATTACATTCTCATCAACTGAATGTTTCCTTATCACTGATGTTTTGATCACAGTCAGTACACATGCACACTTTGCGATTATTGCAACAAGCTGTATACATTTTGAGAATGGTGTTCATGCTTGCATGCTCTGTGTAGCAGCAGCAGCTTATGTATTCAAGCAAACATGGAAGAAGCTCCTTGTTTGTTTTTTGTTTGTTTTTTTTTATTACAAAAGAGTGCACATGTGAAATATAACTAAAGTGACAGGAGCATGAAACTAGCTTAGCATTTTAGAACAAAGATGATTTTTGGACATTTGTGAGTTATCTGCTTTTTCAAATAAACTCTCTCCCTCCCTCCCTCTCTCTCTCTCTCTCTCTCTCTCTCTCTCTCTCTCTCTCTCTCTATATATATATATATATATAAATGCAATACAAGTATTTATTTACTATTTGTATGCATGTAAACTATGAACCGCAATATTACATTTTTTCAAAATTTTCTATTGTTTTTTTGTTGTGCAATTTAGATTTTTTTTTTTTTTCTGAGTAATTTTTGCAATGGCTTGCTTATTGTGATCTTGTTAATGTAATGCGTTTCAGTTAAACTAAAGGTCAAAGGTTAAGCATACTCAAATACAGAGAAAGCTGATTTAGTTACATATATAAAAAATAGTTACATAAAAACATAGGTTAGTCTCAGTTGAATCCAAAAAACAAGTGGCCCCAGATATTTTATTCTTGAGTTCCTAATTAACACCCTGTTTTTTGTACAGATTCTGCACATTTAGTTTAAGTTTGTGAGTCTAGTGTCCTCTGAGCTATTAGAAAAAATTACAAATCCCATTCTCAAAAATCATAAAACTCACAAGTAACACCACAAGTAACAGACATTTATCATACATGAACTTAGCACAAATTATGTCAAAGAATTAACCATGTTATATGTTCTAGCAGTTTATTCTCCTCAGTGCATTCAGATCGGATGTATTTATTTAAAAACATGATAGTCATTATTCTGTTGGTGTTAAATTCAAATGAAAACTTTGGCAATCTGCAGAATGACAGTGGACCTTTCATTTTCTGATACTTATCAGAAAACAGATAGTACTGTATTTTTACGGTACTGCATGTATAGAAACATAACACACAAGGCCTCATTGTTTAGATCTGGAAAGAAATGTGGGTAGACAAATCTGTTGTGGGTAGACAGCATGTGCATGAGAATGTGCTTATTACTGGATGTTTGTGGTTAATGTGCATCTGTGTGTGCATGTCTTAAGGCGTGAATAGTGTGAGTGTGTGTTCCTGTGAATCGTGTAGGGTTGTTGAACTTCCACAATTCCACTTCCTCCTTATGCAAAACTGTTTTATTGCACAATAAAGTACAGAATCCATGAATGCAGATGTTTGACAAAATTATTAATGTGTGATTGTGAAATGTTACAACAGGGCTCCAAACAAAAAAAAAAAATCGAGTAAGGAGCCATTTGCTCCTATAAGAAAAAAACTTAGGAGCCAAATAATTGTTTTAGGTGCCACAGAATAAACGTGTTTTATTTATTAAACGATTGTTATTATTTATTTATTTATTTACATTTCAACATTTCAATCATACTGTCATGTGTTTATGTCTCATCTTTTCTTGACTTTATCAGCATTTTAATCCATCTTGTAGATGACCTGGGAACTAAGGTTCACTTAAAGGTGCCATGTGTAATGTCTGGCAAAAAAATCAAGTCATACTCCACATTCCATACCAGATGGGGGCAGTATGCCTCAATAAAGTGAATTGGTCTACTCTAGAGTAACAAACGAGAAACGGCATAGTCTCTATGCTCCGCCCCTACCTTCACAACAACCCTAGAGCCATAGCCGAAGCCTAAGAGGACGTTTTGCCTCCAGAGGAACGTTTGGGTGATGTCAAGTGATTTTGAAACATGACATCTTCAAGCTACTCCCCTTCACCTTTACCAGTGAATATGTTCATATTCGTTTTGTTCATATTACATTTTGAGTTGTATATACATTATTTGAATTAAATTAATTTGACAGACAGCATTCTGTCAACATCATTGGTCAACATCAGACAGCTGATGTTGACCAAGCTAGCGCCAACCAACGTAACCAGAGCTGCCAACTCTCAAGCATTCACCGTGAGACACATGCAACTGACTCTTTTCACACGCTTTCACGCCACACATCAATTTAGTTAAAAATGATAACGTATTCTTAGCTGCACATATACAAGTGAAAAAAATCAAAACATATATTTATACATATTCACCCATCCTGATGCTAATTTAGCAGCATATATCAAGTTTGATTTTCATTAGCAAAAACTTGACCGCTCTGAATATAGTGAGTGGCCGGGGCCGCGCACGCGCGCGTGGCCGGGGCTTGCTCTCTCTCTCTCTCTCTCTCTCTCTCTCTCTCTCTCTCTGTCTCTCTCGGGTTCATTATCATCGAAGACATTTCAAGCTTCTTAGATAATGTTACATTTTAGCATCAGCTTGGTAGAGACGGGCTTTGGTAGATAACAGGTGAAAACCGGATCGGATCTGTGGGTAAGTTATAGCTAGCTTACTATCAAACGCAGCTACGGTTAGCCATCGCTAATATTAGCACGTTTATCGAACAGCCTTCGATAAATTTCTATGTTATAACTTCCCGAAAAAAATACGCAAACATATAAAACAAACTTCTAGCGAAATACTAACAGCATCTTACTTACCAATCCAAAAGAAAGGTTGCAAGTTCGGAGTCGAACCTCATTTCTTTCAAGTCCATCAGTTGTCTCCAGCGATGGAAAGCAGTGCCGATGTTTACTCTGCTTCGGCTCCTTTTCTTATCGGATTTGATTTGTGATTCCGAGCGCGGTTGTTTCCCTGTAGCGGGTGGTGGTGGTAGGTGTCTCTTGCCAAGGGCTTCAGCCATCCTTCCGCTCTCTTCCCTGAACTGAAATGAAGTAGTGGGCTGTACCTTCCACACGATTGACATCAGGTTCCAGTACGCCCACAAGCCGTGCGAGTTAATCGTGTATTGCAGGTTGGCTGGTGGTTATGTTGCCCGCATACCGCCTCCCATGGCCGAAACTGGTATTACGACACCTGTCGGGCCGTGGCTAGTAATGCTAATGCTAATTAAGGTTGATATCTCTGCAGCACTATAACTTGACATTTTTTTAATGACATCATCACGCTTATTTCTTCTCATTCTTTTGATGCATGTAGGTCATTTTTTGGATATTTTTACCTCAATTTTTACACATGGCACCTTTAAAGTGGGAACTAAATGTCTTTTCCAGCTTGAAATCTACAGTCACAAAGAATTGTTCATTACACAGAGTCTGTACCAGTATCATGGAGCATAAGCATCACTTGGCCACTGAGTTCCTCCTACATGAGACATTTCAGTAAGTTGTACTGCAGGCTCTCTTATAAAATAGTCTACCTTTTGATGTTAATTCATGTTCATTATGTACTATATTAATAAAGAGAAAGGTTAAATGGGTTCACTTGCCCTTGAACTGAAGCGCTAAAGCGACCGCGCCTGCCGCATTAAGGAGCGCCAAAACTGTATTGTTTTTAATTTCGTTATGAATTCGGAATAATTTTAAAGCTGGTACTTTTTATTAAAAAGTGACAACGCACAGAGCTTTTTGCGATTACTGGACGGCAATTGCACTTCAAATAATGAAGTTCAAACGCATCAAAAGAACACAGACCAAGATCTTGTTTAGAAGAAGCCATATTAGTAATTATTATAAACGAGAACTGTTAACGATATTGCCAATATCCACACAGCAGACAGCTTTACCTGTTCTAGTCTGTTCAAGTTGTGCACGAAATAGACGCTGTATTTTCTGCACATTCCCTTCTTCCGTCTCCGTCATTTCTCTCTCGCTGCACAGCGGAGCTGCGTTTTATCAGACTGTGTGCGTCAGCACTGATGGGCGGCAGAGAAGAGGACTGTCTGAAACTCTCTTTTTCCACTAAAACTTTGATGCGCATCGTCTCAGTTTAATACGTGAACATAAAAAAAGATTTGATCGCAAAACAATTAGGAAAAAAGGCATTACATTCAAATTTTTAAGTTATAACATTTAAATATATACCCAGATAGCAATAACACTCGGGCTGATTCTGGCTGAAATGCGTCTCTGTCGGTTCAGTCTCGGCATCGGTGAGGAGATAATGGGCCAGAGCCGCGCCCGACTCTACAAAACACTTCTGGCTGACAGACGGCTTTTTCTCTATGGGCCGATCTCGGCTGAAAGCTGTTGTACACGCGGCAGGTCCACACTCGGTGTAGTTGTGTGTATTAACCCTCGGTCCGAGTTCGTTTCATCACAGACAGGGCGCTGCTAGAATGAAGCAAATCATCCGCCTGAGAAAACTTTTTAGCGGTTAAATCATGAGGTGCTTTCGGCGACCTCAGCAAAAACATCACTCGCAAATTAATATTTATGGTCGCAAATGCGACTGTTTTAGTCGCAGTTTGGAGCCCTGTAATATATAATATACAATGTTTATGTGACATACAAGACTGATATTTAGTGGTATATGTATCTCTCTATGTATTCATGACCTTACATACTAATGCAGTAATCCTGTGGATAAGAAGTGTTAGTTTCAGCAGAAGTTATTTGCAGCTCTAGCAACACGTAGAAGTTGTTTCTGAGAATTTTCTACTATTCTTGATATCACACCCAAGTCTGCATATGTATTTTGAGAAGAACATGGCATGTTGGTCTGTCAACATGTGGGAAAACCAAGTGAATCGTTAAAAAATAAATAAATAAAAATAAATACTACTACTACTATTAATGCATGATATGCTTCAGGCTGTAATATTTATGAAGTATACTGCAACTTGTATGTAGGCTATCATACATATCATGATCTTTTTATTTTTTATTCTTCTTATTATTATTTTATCCATTTTGGGGAGTTTCTAAATAAAAGTAACATTTGTCATTAGCAGTTTATGAAAACACTTTATAATAAAAAAAAACCACTCACGCTTTTCTAATAATAAACTTGTTTTATTATTATTATATGCAATATAAAACAGATTTCTGTGTGAAGGTAACAGCAGTGTCTGTAAAGTGCAGAGAGTATAAAGTCTCTTGTGTGCAATGAAAGAAGTGTGGGGTGAACTGTAGATTTTTTTTAAAGTTCAGGAGTAGGTGGTAGAAGGGGGAAGGGAATGGACAGTAGTGGCGTGCACAGACCTCTGGAGGGGCAGGGGCTAAGCGACGTTGCTAGGGCATAATTGCAGTGGGTCGGCTGGGTTGGCTGGTGCACACTGATGCAGCTGGTAGAGCAATATGGAGGAAGTGGAGCAATGTGGTTTCTGTCATCCAGGAGAGGTCGTCAGAGATAGACACCCCTATAGGAACTAGGTGGGTAGTTCCTAGGACAGGGGTGTCAAACATACGGACTGCTGGCCGAACAAGGCCCACAGAGGTGTCCAATCTGGCCCGCAGGATGATTTAAACAATAATATAAAATAATAAATAAAACATAATTTTATAAAGTTATACATTTTACGAAATTAAAGTGTATTCGCTACAATATTTCATTTTGAATTTAAAGCGGCAAATTGCTAATTTATTTACGCTGATGTTACGCCTTGGGAGTCTGGACACCTAACATGCACATTTTAAAGCATGCCAGAATCTCGAGCAGCACGAGGATATGATGAAAGCTGTGCTGTAACTGATTCTTAAGTGGGAATTTTCTGGTGACTTTAAACGTCCAAAAGAAGAAATCTAACCTGGAAGGATATTTAAGGAGGCTATTTAAGGAGATATGAAAGGTTTTGTAATCTCAACTCCAACAGGTAGCTATGTTTAATCAGTACTAGAGGCTGTGGTAAATGTGTGCAATATTAAACGACACAGTGATGCACTGGACAGCTTCGCATGGAGAAAGTAAATAAGTCAGGATTGTGTGATATTTAACGTGTACTAATATCCTAACTGTTTTTTTTTTTTAAATTATTTGCAAGCTGACATTTTGTAACTTTGCAAAAAACAAACAACAAATAATGAGAGTTTTTCAGTGCCGAATGAAGGCTACCAGATTACAATATAATTCAAGATATAGGGGCAAAAATGTCCTGTAAGAAATTTCATTTTTTATTTTTTATAGCATGATAGTTAAGTGATGTCTAAGTATTAACAGAGTTGGACATTAAAGAGTGTTGCTTTCCCGAATGTCAGCATGATCACAAATTAATTGATTTTATACAACAAACAAGATGCTAGTATTAAGTGTGTTATATTAGTGACAATGCTGTCTGTTTATCTCTTTTACAGCAAGAAAAAGTTCTTAACAAAGCCAAAGTAAGACTAACTGTGCATCCCCGAGCAGCACTGTGCTCAATTGTTACTGAATTTATCAGTCAATGATTCAGTGGCCCATTCATAAAGACAATAGCTGCGTCCAAAATGGCATACTTCCCTACTATATAGTATGGAAGAAGCAGTAGGCGAGCGAATGAGTATGTTTGAATCTTTTGTGTTCATAAAAGAGTAGACGAGAAATGCAATAATTCTCACGAGATTCAGACGTACGTATATTTAATTTGCATTCTAATATTCCTACTCACATACTATATAGTAGGGAAAAAGAGTACAGGTGCTGGTCATATAATTAGAATATCATCCAAAAAGTTTATTTATTTCACTAATTCTATTCAAAAAGTGAAACTTGTATATTATATTCATTCATTACACACAGTCTTATATATTTCAAATGTTTATTTTTTCATTTTGATGTTTATAACTGACAACTAAGGAAAATCCCAAATTCAGTATCTCAGAAAATTAGAATATTGTGAAAAGGTTCAATATTGAAGACATCTGGTGCCACACTCTAATCAGTTAATTAACTCAAAACACCTGCAAAGCCTTTAAATGGTCTCTCAGTCTAGTTCTGTAGGCTACACAATCATGGGGAAGACTGCTGAATTGACAGTTGTCCAAAAGACGACCATTAACACCTTGCACAAGGAGGACAAGGCACAAAAGGTCATTGCAAAAGAGGCTGGCTGTTCACAGAGCTCTGTGTCCAAGCACATTAATAGAGAGGCGAAGGAAAGAAAGGGTGTGGTAGAAAAAAGTGTACAAGCAATAGGGATAACCGCACCCTGGAGAGGATTGTGAAACAAAACCCATTCAAAAATGTGGGGGAGATTCACAAAGAGTGGACTGCAGCTGGAGTCAGTGCTTCAAGAACCACTACGCACAGACGTATGGATGACATGGGTTTCAGCTTTCGTATTCCTTGTGTCAAGCCACTTTTGGACAACAGACAGCATCAGAAGCGTCTCCTTTTGCATTTCCTTTGGATATCAGGGTCCCAGAGTCTGGAGGAAGAGAGGAGAGGCACACAATCCACGTTGCTTGAGGTCCAGTGTAAAGTTTCCACAGTCAGTGATGGTTTGGGGTGCCATGTCATCTGCTGGTGTTGGTCCACTGTGCATATACATCTTAAAGACAATTAAATGTCTATTTAATATGAGACAGGAAAATGTTCTAAGCTATTTGCAGATGAGCAAATCACAACATGAACAGACATCTGAGTGAGAGATGTGTGTGTGCTATTATGTAGAATTCACTTTAGATTAATGTAAGTCATGTAAATAAACACATCTACATAGGGTAAGTAAACATAATTTATCTATTTCATTTGACAATTAGTATTGTTGATAAATTGAGGAACATTTGTGTTGGATATAAAGTGAGTGAACACATCAGCATCTACCTCAACATGTAAATGGAGTATGTCACAGATAAATCACAGAGGAGACTGACTCTTTTTTTGGATGTTACAGGGACAGATGAGACACACGTGTGTTTATCTGGTGAAGAGAGACTGATGAAGAAATGCTGCCATCAAAGGCTCTCAGTGAGTACACTACATCAATAAAATATCTTTTAAATCTTAAGTTGTAGTTTATGTAGTTCTATGTAAACTAATAAAAGTTATTACAGCACTTTTCTGAACATTTGATGCAGAGCTTTTCTGGTGGAGCAGGTGACAGCGCCATTTGTGGAAAAAGGAAAACCTGAAACCAAAATATAAAGTAAGATAATCTGGTTACTTCTAATACAGAAATGAAAATGACACTGTGCTGTTAAAATGACTGCTTTTGTTTTGTATTTGTGCATCTTTGCCGGATCTGAAATGTCCACAGACTGATGTGTGCACTGAGGATGGAGAAGTCCACAGCAGCATCCTGGAGATGGTTAAGTGTCATGGATGAAACGCTCCATAACTGCATCTCCTTTTGTTTTTCTCATCAGGACCGGATGTTGCTGTGTCTCTTCATCCTCAGTGAGCCCAGAGCCAGCAAGAGCATCTAGAGAAAGACCAAAATACATTGAGGATGTGATTTTTGTCAAGTTTGCTCTGCTGGTTTCTGTTCATATAACATCAGTCAATAAAACCTGAGTTTCAGAAGCTTCAAAAGCATCATCAAATAATGTCATGAAGAATCTGAAAGTCAGGCACCATTGACTGATACTGTATGAACACAAACCAGCAGGAGAAACTTGACCAAAATCAACTTTTGTGTTCAGGAACACACACACACACACACACACACAGATTGAACAGAATGGAGGCAAGTAATTAATGACTGAATTTATATGTTAAGATGAACCAACCCCTTGAAGAAAAAAACTTTAAGAAATAAGCAGCTTTATTGAGCGTTTGTGCCCAAGACACAAAAACGTATTTACAAAAAACACATTTATATTTATTCATATGTCAGACACTTTTATCTGAAGTGACTTACAGTGTTCTTATTACAGGGACCCCGATCCCTCTGGAGTCACTTGGAGTAAAGACACACCAGTGGAGAAGACTGCGGAGATTGATCCAGCAACCTTCTGCTGACCAGTGCAGTTCACTACACCACAAAATAATGAAGCTTTATTAAATTAGCATGCAATTGTAAAAATATGAAATTAAATTTAGCAATAAATAGAATGCTGACAGCAGGTGATTATAAAGCATTTTACTCTGTGTGAATGTTTTACAGGTAGTGGTGCTCATGGAGAGCAGCACACAGATGTTTGGAGCAGACACAGCAGCAGTCAGATTGTCCCGCACATGTTCTCCTGCTCTTGTTCAAGATTGTGTGGTTCAGTGTCTTCATCATGGTCTTCCTCATCGTGCACTCAGACAAGGACAGCCTCAATGTCCCTCTC
Source organism: Cyprinus carpio (assembly GCF_018340385.1). Lineage (NCBI taxonomy): Eukaryota > Metazoa > Chordata > Actinopteri > Cypriniformes > Cyprinidae > Cyprinus > Cyprinus carpio. The sequence continues at coordinate 367,986 of NC_056618.1, read as the reverse complement.
TCATCCATGATCAGATTTAGTCTGACTGCAGCAGTGAGAGACGTGATGGACGGATGTGGGTTCACCGTCTATAAACTTTCAAAAACAGAACAATGTTTGAATAAAGCTTTGTTTTGTGTGTTGTTGACTTGTATTTATTTATTGTGATGGTTATTTTTATTTATTCTTTTGCTCATTTATTCATGTCTCCTGTTGTTGTCAGTAAATAAAATATAGTCTAATTGGTTCATTAACACATGCATTCATTCATTACTTGACTGAATATTAAGATGTATTCATTTTGGCTGCATCTGTCTAGTGTGAAGTCATGCATAGCTATAGCATATGAAAAAAACGAATTACAATTTGTTTGTTTTACAAAAAATATATAATTATTAGTCACCATTTATCATTATTATTGTTAATAAGTGCTGAGGTGGGCTAAGAAATGCTTTCTGAGGTAATTAATTTCCTCAATAGTAATACTTACATTTTTCAAGTGTAAAATCAACAGTCTTCTCCAAAGACGAGATCTTCTAGCAGCATCGACGTCTCCTTTGTGCAGATATTACAAATATGGCTAACGCTGAGGGAAACCGTAAGAGGTAGGGTTGCGGAGTTACTGATGCTATGAGGTGTTTAATCTTTCAGGATTAAACTGTGGGTCATTTCAGTAGAGTTAAAATATAAAAACTTAACACAAAATGTATTGGTTATACTACAGTCACAACAAAAGGACAGCTGTTTCTTCAACAAGACCACAAAAGGAGCAAATTGCATCAACATCAAAATATTTACAGATAGTAGATATTAAACCTGTTGCAGTCAGTCATATCTTTGAAGTTGTTGCACTTGTTATAACCTCATAGGTCACATGATAACGTAAACATGGCGGATCACATTCATACTCAATGAGATTTGGCTGTAGAGTATGTACTCTTTTAGCACTCGTTAAGTAAGTACTTATTGAAATTAAGTACCTACTCATCGAGTGTGCAATTTCGGACGCAGCCAATCACTAGCAGCCATTTTGAATGAATGAGTCAATGGATCCCTCATTAAGACGGAAACTTGCTGCCACCTACTGATGGCTTTAGTATCATATTTATTTATCCACACCACATTGCACACCCCTTAAATAACCTAGCATCATCTTTAAAAAAAGTTGTCCTAGAACTTTTTTGTTTGTATGGTTTATATTAATGGAATTGTGAGCAAACTAGGGTTTAACAAAATATAAAATATAATTTGGCCCACACAAGGGGACATTTTCTCTGATCTGGCCCTCAACCTTAAATGAGTTTGACACCCCTGTCCTAGGAGGATAGGAACACACCTACCCTCAATGGATTTACTTAAGAACTGTTACAAACACAAATTTGTTCTGTGCTTGACAACTGGTGGAGCAACTGCGGTCAAACCAACCCACCTTTAAAAACTTACTGCCAATCCACCCAACTCTCACCCCTACCTACTATCCCTGTGTGCTTTTTCTCCCCATGTGCTCCGTGACCTAGTTTTCCTTCTTGTTTGATTAGTCAGTGTATTCACCTGTGTCTAGTTAATTACCCTCGTTTAGTTGAGTACAGTGTGTCTGCCACATAATTCCTTTGTCCAGTTTTGAACGTCAATGTTGTGCTACATTTATGTTCCTGCCTGCCATGTGTTACCCTTGTTTGGACTAATATAGACTGTTGTTTGTCATTATCCTTGTCTCCTCATTCCTTGCTCCTCACAGTAGGCATTGCTGACACCTCCCTCGTTTTTTTTTTTTTTTTTTTTTGGTTTGTGTGTCTAATCATGCACTTACGATATGGGTGCTGGAAGCAGTCATAATGAATCTAGGTATCATTCGTTCATTTTTTTTTCTCTTGAAAGAAGAAAATTTAAGAGGAAAAAATGCCTTTTTCATTTTATTTTTTTTTTTTTTTACAAAAATTCAGCTTAAATTTTAATTTTTAAGTTCAGGGGTAGAAAAAAATGAATATCAATTTCTACATCTGAGCAGGAATTAATAATAATAATAATAATTATTATTCTACTTTAAATTTTTTGGGAAAAAAAAACAAAATGAAAAAGGAGCCGTTTTATCATTTTCTACTTTCACTAATTAAAAAAAAATTTAAATGTTATACTTTTGCTGATATTTTCAATGGATTACAGTTCACGGTCATCCAAAATATTACTGCATAAATTGTAATTTAACCCTAAAAAGACCATAAAGTGAATATTAAATTACTACTATTTTCCATCACGGCATAAATACAATTTCATATTTTAACATGACTTTTATTAATGTTTGTAAATTCAGTATTTTTTACATTAACGTCTGTATTGTTTATTGATTAATATACATGATTTATTAATGTTAATAATAATGTTAATTATTATACAAACCCGATTCCAAAAAAGTTGGGACACTGTACCAATTGTGAGTAAAAAAGGAATGCAATAATTTACAAATCACATAAACTTATATTTTATTCACAATAGAATATAGATAACATATCAAATGACATTTTGAAATGTCATGCCAAATATTGGCTCATTTTGGATTTCGTGAGAGCTACACATTCCAAAGAAGTTGGGACAGGTAGCAATAAGAGGCCGGAAAAGTTAAATGTGCATATAAGGAACAGCTGGAGGACCAATTTGCAACTTATTAGGTCAATTGGCAACATGATTGGGTATAAAAAGAGCCTCTCAGAGTGGCAGTGTCTCTCAGAAGTCAAGATGGACAGAGGATCACCAATTCCTCCAATGCTACGGCGAAAAATAGTGGAGCAATATCAGAAAGGAGTTTCCCAGAGAAAAATTGCAAAGAGTTTGAAGTTATCATCATCTACAGTGCATAATATCATCCAAAGATTCAGAGAATCTGGAACAATGTCTGTGCGTAAGGGTCAAGGCCGGAAAACCATACGGGATCCCCGTATCGATCTTCGGGCCCTTAGACGGCACTCCATCACATACAGGAATGCTACTGTAATGAAAATCACAACATGGGCTCAGGAATACTTCCAGAAAACATTGTCGGTGAACACAATCCACCATGCCATTCGCCGTTGCCGGCTAAAACTCTATAGGTCAAAAAAGAAGCCATATCTAAACATGATCCAGAAGCACAGGCGTTTTCTCTGGGCCAAGGCTCATTTAAAATGGACTGTGGCAAAGTGGAAAACTGTTCTGTGGTCAACAGACAAATCAAAATTTGAAGTTCTTTTTGGAAAACTGGGACGCCATTATTTTTCCCTTAAAATGATACATTTTCTCAGTTTAAACATTTGATTTGTCATCTATGTTGTATTCTGAATAAAATATTGAAATTTGAAACTTCCACATCATTGCATTCTGTTTTTATTCACAATTTGTACAGGTTCCCAACTTTTTTGGAATCGGGTTTGTACATCACATATTAGTGTTATTTATTTAATTTTTTTCATATTAATGTAAATGGCAAATATAACTGTACACACACACACACACACACACACACACACACACACACACAGATAGACTGATAGATCGATTGATCAATAGATAGATAGACAGACAGACAGACAGGCACTTGCACTTGTGGTTTATGGTGACTCTCCCAGTGGTATAGTCTAGTTTTGTTTTTTTTTTTTTGTTTTTTTGTAGTGGGTATACTTTGATTTTTCCCTCCCAACCTTTTACTCACCATCCCAAAATGACACCCCATAAGCACCACCAAACTCAATTCATACAATATGGATCTATGTAGAGCGCATTCTGAAAGACTGCTTGTGTGATATCAACATGTCAGTTTATTATACGCAACAGAATACTTTAAAGCTGCAGTCGGTAACTTTTGGGGCTCGCGTCTGGCGGAAGAACATTGTAGCCAGAGCTACTTCTCTCCAATATAAACAAAATCCACCGCTCCCGGCTCTTCTGGTCCAATCACCGCAGGGCTGTGCCACAGTGTTGTTTTGTGTTGAAAATGTAAAAAATATATATAATGAGCAAGTACATAATGAATCCATTTTCCAAACCATGTTTTTGTCTTATCCTAAATCACTACGGTACACCTATAATAAGTGTTTATATTCAGACTTTTTTCGTCTGGTTGGGGTCGGAAACGCTGCAGAGTAGCACAGTACCTGCGTGACTTGCCATAGATGTAAACAGAGAGAAGTAGCTCCGGCTACAATGTTCTTCCACCAGACGCGAGCCCCAAAAGTTAGCGACTGCAGCTTTAACCACCAATTACATTTACAACTGGGGAGACTGGAGTGATTTTCTACAGTTTAGTGTTAATCACTTAACTTTCAGACCACAAGGCTGGTCAGGAGTTCGCAACTCTCTCATCATCTGAAACAAGGAGATATAAACATTGTGTTCAGTTTTTATCAGACAGTATGTGTGTTATCAGGGGGGAAGTCATGCCCTAGTGGTTAGAGAATTTGACTGCTAAGGTTGTGGGTTCGAGTCAATATCATTGACCTCTTCCCAGAAGCCCTTCCCACTGGGGAAGAATTTTCCCTCTCTCTCAACCTGAATCTGACGCCATGAAAGCGTACATCGAGGAACAACTCTCAAAGGGATTCATTAGACCATCCACCTCCCCTGCTTCCGCAGGATTCTTCTTCGTGAAGAAAAAGGATGGAGGTCTATGTCCCTGTATCAGAGAACAGAGAACTCCTGGCCATGAAGGCCGCATTCAAAGAATGGCGGCATTGGTTGGAGGGAGCTCTCCTGCCCTTTGTGGTTCTGACAGACCACCGTAATTTAGAGTACATTAAGGCCGCTAAACGACTGAACCCCAGACAGGCTAGTTGGTCCCTCTTCTTTACCCGGTTCAACTTCAAAGTCACATATCGCACAGGCTCAAAGAACGGCAAGGCCAACACTCTGTCTCATCAGTTTGACATTTCTCCTAGTCCCCCCACGTCTGATCCAGTACTTCCTGTGACACTCATTCTAGCGCCGATACAGTGGGATATCATGACCGAGATTTCAGCAGCACAGAGGGGAGAGCAATAAATGCCTGAATGCCCCCCAGAACGCACATACGTGCCACTGTGCCTTCGCACACGCGTTTTACAATGGGTGCATAATACTCCCAGTGCAAGACATCCTGGGATCACTGCCACCACTCACCTCATGACGAACCGTTTCTGGTGGCCTATGCTCCAGGCAGATGTTATCACCTTCGTGCACCAATGCACCACTTGCAACATATCCAAATCATCCCATCAGAAACCAGACGGATTACTTCGGCCGCTACCTGTGCCATAACGTCCATGGTCCCATATTGCTATTGACTTAGTCACAGATCTGCTCCCTCCCAGAACTACACTAACATTCTGACGGTGGTTGATCGATTCTCAAAGGCTTGCATATTCATTCCCTTGGCCAAACTACCCACAGCTTTGCAGACAGAGGAGGCTTTAATACAGCAGATCTTCTGACTTTATGGGTTACTTGAGGATATTGTCTCGGATTGGGGTCCCCAATTCACCTCCCGGGTTTGGCAGGCGTTCTGTGGTCAACTCAATATCAATGTCAGTTTAACCTCTGGATACAGTATCATCCACAGGCTAATGGACAGGTGGAGAGGCTCAATCAGGAACTCACATGCTTTCTACGCAACTACTGTCATCAGAACCAGCAAGACTGGAGCCGTTTCCTCATGTGGGCGAATACGCCCAGAACTCATTACTCAAACCCTCTACTGGCCTCACCCCTTTCCAACTCTCTGTTTCCCTGGTCCGGGAAGCCTACAGATCTCCCGGCCATTAATGCATGGTTACAGAGAAGTGAGGAGACATGGAACAATGCTCACGTACACCTACAACGAGCGGTTTGCAGAGTCAGAGAACAGGCTGATCGTCATCGGAGAAGGGGACCCGAGTATGCTCCTGGACAGTGGGTGTGGCTATCATCCAAGGACCTAGATACGTGGGTCCTTTTAAGATTCCCAGACAAATAACCTGTTTCATATTGTCTACCCTTGCCATCCACTTATCGCATTTCTCCTACATTTCATGTTTCCTTGCTCAAACCTGCCGGTGGTCCGAGAGGAGAGAGGGACCAGGATGAGGTCACGGAAGAGAGCTCCCCTCCCATCATCATCGACGGCGAGGAGGCCTACCAAGTAAGAAAGATTCTAGACTCAAGACGCAGAGGCAGGGAGTTATAGTACTTGATCGACTGGGAGGGGTATGGTCCAGAGGAGAGATCCTGAGTGAGATCATAGGACATGCTGTTCTGAAAAAATGGTATCGTTGCATCCCTAATTTGCAGGTCTTGTCTTTTTCTCCTACAGATGACTTGCAGGACCCTATATGGTATGGTACTAAATTAGTTTAAATCGTTTAAGCACAGAGTCTTGTCTCCATTGGCAACACGCATGATTTGGGTCGATTGCAAGTGACGTCGCAGGTAGCGGAGAGTGCAAGTGACGATTACAAATGACTTTGTGATTCGGCTACTGTTTTGTAATTCGGCTTTGCTTACTGAAGGCCTTGTCTGAAACCCCACAGTATGCTACTGCCAATTAGCATGCTAAATTAACTAGCATAAATCAACAAGCACAGGCACGGTCTAATTTGAACAGGTATTCAAATAAAATAAAAATTAAATATATATAATAGTATATACAGTATATAAAATTATGTACAGTCTATTTCTTTGCTAGTAGCAGCAAAAAAAAAAAAAAAAAAAACTTTTTAATTTACTTCATTATGGCAGACAGGCACATTGATGAAAAATGACAAATTATATATTGTCAGAATTGGCAAAAGCCAGGCAATGAAAGGATACAAAAATAACAAAAGTTGGACAATGTTCTCAAAAGAATTTTTACAAAAATTGTTATATCTCTGGAATGCTAGCTGGCATTATGTTCAAACTTCTCAGGTACCTGTGGGACATGGTATCAATGGTCCCTACCGATTCTTGTGCATATTATATCAAATGGTTTAAAAAATATTGTGATTCATGACAAATTTCAAAATGGTAGACACATGGTCCAGCTGATCAAAAATATCCACAAATTTGGCATGACCCAAGGAATCCATAGACACAATATTGTAATTTTCTGACAAACTTTTCAAAAGTTATCAGTAAAAACATGCATCTCATGATCCATAGGTGGCACTGTTCTCACTGTTCTTTGACATATCTCCTCAGTTCATGGGGTCGATGAAGTTTACTAAGTTTCGTTTTGATTGATCAGCGTTTGGCTGAGATACAGCCTCAGAAACAATTTCGGATTGACCTCATTAACTTCACAACATAATAACTTTTTTTTTCACCAGTAGTTCAAAAAATTCTGTTCAGTCATCTCTGTGCGTCTTGTTCCAAAGATCATCTCTGCCAGTTTTAGAAAGAATTGGACAAATTTTGAAGGAGGAGCAGCAAAAAAAAAAATTAAAACTGTACTTTTCAAAATGGCTGCTACTGTAATGGGTGGAGTCTTAATGTAAGTTATTGTGATCAGCATGAAGAGAGTAATCAGGTGTATTAAGTTTCGTTTTTCTAGAACAAGGGGTTGACAAGAGCTATTACCATTTCAATGTTGAATATTTGAACTAGTGGTTGCACTATAGAGTTGGTTCTAGAGACCACCAAAGTTGGTCACATCACTACTAATGGCCATCACTAAACACGTGTGTTCCATTTTCATCATTTTCCCTATGTTCCATTCATAGGTCTGCCATAGACTCCCATTGGGGGGGGGGGGGGTTTCATCTGTTGGGTAGACATAATAATGATTAGCAGCAAACAGATGTTTTTGGTGTATTATTACAATATTGTATTCTACAGACTCAAACCCCAGCAGACCTTGTTTTTAGTTATGGAAGAAATGTGGTTTCATCTGTTGGGTAGACAGTTTGTGCTTTGAGAATGTGGCTATTACTGGACGTTTGCGGGTGTGTGCCTGTCATGATGCGTGAATAGTGTGAGTGTGTGTTTCTGTGAATCGCTTGAAGCTGGGGAACTTCCACGATTTCACTTCCTCTTTCTGAGAAACAAAGTTTTACTGCAAAGTAAAGAATGCCAAAAGTTTGTCAAAAACACTCTCTGTGAGATCTTACTGTGTAAACGTGAAATATTAAAAATATATCATATACTATGTGTATCTGAAATGTAAGACTGATATTTAGTGTCATACACATCGCTCTATATATTCATGACCTTATTAATACCAATGCAGTGACCCTGCAGATAAGAAGTGTTAGTTTTCAGTTAGTTATTTCCAGCTTTAGCAACACTTCTTTATTTCTAAGAAGTTTCCACTGATCTTGTGATCACAGATAGGTCAACATATCTGTTTTGTGAAGAGTGTCATGTTGGTCTCTCAGTTTCAAAGACAAAAACAAGTGAAGCATTTTAAAAATAAAAGCATTGCAATGCATGATTTAATGCTTGTTGTAATTTAATTTGTAAGTTGTACTTACTCAATAATAATGTACTACAATTGATGTTATGCATAAGTGATCTATTTTGGAAGTTATAATATTTTTAATCAATAGTTTTTTTAAAAGGAAAGATATTGGTTCTGTCTTCAAAATTGTATAATTAATAGTATCTGACCACAGAGGTTAACAAGGTCATGCTAACCAGCTGAACCCTGAGCCCCTGGAACTAGAGGGTCAAAATACCATTGGTTTACACTGTCTATACTAGCGCTTCCTAGTGTTCACAACAAGAAGATTTCTCTAGAATAACTCTGCAGTTAACTACGGAAGTTCTAAGCGGCCATCCATTATAATTTTTTTCCTTTTTGTTTTTCTCTCGTTATAACGACTTAATTTTCTCGTTATAACTCGACATAACGAAAGTCGTTTTCAACGAACTCAACTTTGACAGGCATCTGATGGACAGCCATGCAGGCGCTCTTTTTGTTTTCTCGTTATAACGACATGAAAGTTTTACTGTTGCTATAGTAACGAACTCAACTTTGACAGGCATCTGATGGACAGCCATGCAGGCGCTCTTACTGTAGCCTATATTTCAGCAAATTTTGCTTCGCCTAGGTAATAATAACGTCTACAATACTGTATTAATAAAGGCTGATCAATCACTGTTGATTTTTTCCAGAGACAGTACAAACGAACGTTTTGTTTTTGTAATTAACATGTTTAAATGGCAACACCGCGCCATTAGAGCTGCTTGGATTAAACTCACTTTTAATTTTCCCTTTATATGAAATAAAATTATATATAATTTGTAGTAGTCATTATGTGGCAGATATCATGTGTGTTACAAGCTTCTGTTTGAAAAGAGCGTTCATGTGTACGTGTAGTGTATGTGTGTGTGTGTAGAAAAAAACCATTACAACATTACAGAACAAAACTGAATTAAATTAGCCTATGGATTTTACATATACATCACAACAATTTCTCATCAAATATGGTTAAACAATAAAGATTAGTAATAAGGAAAAGAAGCACAGCCTACATCGTTAAATCCGTCCTACTGTAGATAAACAGAACATCTCCGCTTATTAACTACCTAATCATTAAATTAAAATTAAATTAAAATTATCATGAGCCTAAAAAGAAGCACAAATATAATATATATTGGTGCAAACAGAATACAGTGATGTCAACCTTGGTTTTGATAAGCAGTTATTGATGAAACAGAATGCGTTGGTGAAACTCATGCATCTAGCAGGAACTTAATACACAAAATATTCATATTGATTCAAGCATTTAACATTTATAAAATAAATGTCAGTAATAAACAAGACTGCACAAATTATAGCGATCACGAGGAAGGTCCGCGTACAGTAAAGTGGATAGTATACAACACCCCATCAGTTATATTCAGGTCTATAGTGCCACCTGCTGGCGCAGTTTTGTAAATTCTTAGAGAAAATTAAGGTCGTTATAACGAGAAAAACGAACTTCGTTATGTCGAGATAACGAGAAAATTAAGTCTTATAACGAGAAAACGAACTTCGTTATGTCGAGAAAACGAGAAAATTAAGTCGTTATAACGAGAAAAACGACCTTCGTTATGTCGAGATAACGAGGAAATTAAGTCGTTATAACGAGAAAACAAAGAAAAAAAATTATAATGCATGGCCGCTTAGAACTTCCGTAGTTAACAAATAGAGGGAGCTATAAATAGATCTCAGTAGAGCTGCCGATTAAAGTCTGAATATAAATGTAGGAAAAGGAATACAAATATTTAAAGGAAGGAAAATGGAAAAAGCTGATTAATCGCTATAAAATCCCTATTATTGTATACATTCAGAAAATTGTCTTATTCACAGTGAAATTTAATTAAAAAAAAAAATATATATTTTTTTTTTCACTGTCAGGCTCGGTTTCAAATGACTAGATAAGATATAATTTGTCCAGATCACTTTCGGTTCTGTATGTTCAATCACATTTCTAGGGAGAAACCGCTCCAAACGATTCAGTGCGTCAGAGCTCAGTGAATCATTCAGACTGAATCGCGAATTGATTCAAACCGTTCTGCTATTTGGCCAATTCATTGAAGAGAACCGACTCAAAAGAATGAATCATTCACGAATCTGTTCGGTTGTAATTCTTAACAGTCGACATTAAATACTGGACACATCATTTGATTGCAGAAATCCTATTAAATTAGTATATAAAGATTTATATAGAAATGAATGCTGGTGACAGACAGCATGTGATTTGCAGTCCAGTTTACAGTGCATTTTTTCAGAAAACATGAATAAAACCAGTTTATTGCTATCTACACAACAGTTTATAAATATATTCTTACATGAACTGCCTTCAATGATTTATGTAAGAACCGTTATAAAAAATTAAAATTTAGCAGCACACAGTATCGGGACAATGAAATATTGTTTAAAAAAAAAAAAAAGTTTGCTAAAGAAAATCTCACCTGGGATCCTGATGCCGTCATATTCCTGAAGGTCTGCTGAAGGTCTGCACCTGCTCCACCTGCTGAGGGTGCTGAGGTCTCAGTGGTGTCCCTCTGCGGTTACTATGATGCTCTGCGTGGTTGCTAGGTGCTTTACTAAAGGAGACACATCAATTAAGATATTGCTCGGGGTCAAGTCGAGACTGTGGGGAATGCTTTCACCTGTTTTATCGTCCACCAGGTGAAAAACGTAGGCTAAACAGGATCAGGTTGTACAATAAAAGCACATGCTATTATAACTGAAGTATTAATTACACATGTAATTTACGTTCTTCAGAAAGTGATACTTCCCAACGTTTACAAATGAAAAAGTGCAACAAAGCCCACTTAAATCGAATTTCCACCTCAAGCGGAAGTCCATAAACTTGACTGTTGTGTAGAGATGCGCATGCATGTGACATTGCGGAACATGGCGGCACGCAGCGAGATATGAAACTAAAAAATTCAGTTCTATAGTAAATATGACACTACATTATATTAAAACCTGCCAGTAAACGTTTTGCGCGGAATCAATTGTGTGAAGCGCTAAATGACCTCCTCTGTTCGTAACGGTTCACACAGATGCTAGGACACTTTTGTGTTTGACAGCGAAGAACTGTAAAGCTGGAATGTTTTTCATTATACGCCATCGGGAAAAGGACTCCTTTTTTTCGGAAGACGGAAATATCAAACTGAAATATCCCCTGCGTCTCAATGTGCCTATTTATACAACGCCCTTAAAAACTATGTTATCTTTTGGTGAAAAAAAAGCAACACACTTTTGAGTGTGTAGTAGAATAGTAGGGAAGCTTAGGGACATACTATCACGTCACACAATTGCATCTTTTTAAAGGACTGCTCTGTCGCACCTGTTACAAACACAATCCTGGTTGGCTGTTTGATTGGTTTTGGCTACAGAGGTCTACAGGTGTTGGTCATATAATCATAAAAAAATCAAAAAATTTAACTAATTCTCTACAGGTGTTGGTCATATAATTAGAATATCATCAAAAAGTTGATTTATTTCACTAATTCCGTTCAAAAAAATTAAACTTGTATATTATTCATTCATTTTACACAGACTGATATATTTCAAATGTTTTTTTCTTTTAATTTTGATGATTATATGACAACTAAGGAAAATCCCAAATTCAGTATCTCAGAAAATTAGAATATTACTTAAGACCAATACAAAGAAAGGATTTTTAGAATTCGTGGCCAACATGACAAGTATGAACATGTACAGCACTCAATACTTAGTTGGGGGCTCCTTTTGGCTGAATTACTGCAGCAATGTGGCGTGGCATGGAGTCGATCAGTCTGTGGCACTGCTCAGGTGTTATGAAAGCCCAGGTTGCTCTGATAGTGGCCTTCATCTCTTCTGCATTCTTGGGTCTGGCATATCGCATCTTCCTCTTCACAATACCCCATAGATTTTCTATGGGGTTAAGGTCAGGCGAGTTTGCTGGCCAATTAAGAACAGGGATACCATGGTCCTTAAACCAGGTACTGGTAGCTTTGGCACTGTGTTCAGGTGTCAAGTCCTGTTGGAAAATGAAATCTGCATCTCCATAAAGTTGGGCAGCAGCAGGAAGCATGAAGTGCTCTAAAGTGATCTGGTATACGGCTGCGTTGACCTTGGACCTCAGAAAAACACAGTGTGACCAACACCAGCAGATGACATGGCACCCCAAACCATCACTGACTGTGGAAACTTTACACTGGACCTCAAGCAACATGGATGGTGTGCCTCCTCATCTCTTCCTCCCAGACTCTGGGACCCTGATTTCCAAAGAAAATGCAAAATGTACTTTCATCAGAGAACATAACTTTGGACCACTCAGCAGCAGTCCAGTCGAGGACACTTCTGATGCTGTCTGTTGTTCAAGAGTGGCTTGACACAAAGGAATACGACAGCTGAAACCCATGTCTTGCATACGTCTGTGCGTAGTGGTTCTTGAAGCACTGACTCCAGCTGCAGTCCACTCTTTGTGAATCTCCCCCACATTTTTGAATGGGTTTTGTTTTTTTCTTCCACATCTTTTCCTTCCCTTCACCTCTCTATTAATGTGCTTGGACACAGAGCTCTGTGAACAGCAAGCCTCTTTTGCAATGACCTTTTATGTCTTGCCCTCCTTGTGCAAGGTGTCAATGGTCGTCTTTTGGACAACTGTCAAGTAATCAGTCTTCCCCATGATTGTGTAGCCTACAGAACTAGACTGAGAGCCCATTTAAAGGCCTTTGCAGGTGTTTTGAGTTAATTAGCTGATTAGAGTGTGACACCAGGTGTCTTCAATATTGAACCTTTTCACAATATTCTAATTTTCTGAGATACTGAATTTGGGATTTTCCTTAGTTGTCAGTTATAATCATCAAAATTAAAAGAAATAAACATTTGAAATATATCAGTCTGTGTGTAATGAATGAATATGATATACAAGTTTCACTTCTTGAATGGAATTAGTGAAATAAATCAACTTTTTGATGATATTCTAATTATATGACCAGCACCTGTAAGTAGCTTGTTGATCTGCCAGTCGCAGGTCTTTCATGCTGAGAATTCTGATGATATTTTTTTTGCATAATGATGCCATTTAAAAGTTAACGACCAAGATGTTTATAAAAGTTCACATTGTTGTTGCAGATGAAATAGAACACGGATAACAAAAAAAAAAGAAAAAAAAAAAAATATATATATTTTTTTTTTTTACCAGGTTAAATGTTTATTAGTAAACTCAAAACCTCTGAGAACTTGTAAAAACCTCTCTACCTAACCGTCGATCGCACATCCGCCACTTTTGTAGTTTTCCAACTCATTTTATTCGTGTTTTTAGTTCTGGACTGAATCCTTTTCCAAAGTGCAATGGATTGTGGGCAGTTTTAGCCATTAGAGTGTGCATTGATCCACACCTCAAAAATCGACCTGAAATAGTAGACCATCCGGGTACATTTGGCATACTCTTTTCAATGCTATATTTTGGGACACACTTATTCTAATCTCGTAAACTATTTAAGATGGATAGTATGAACATTGAGATGCAGGGATAGGCTTCCTCATCCAGCTCCACTGTCTCATGTGCTGGAGCCCAAAGAAAGGTAAACTCCCCCAGAAACTGAACTATATCATCACTTCTCACAAAAATAAACGATATCTGTAATGTACTATTTACACGGGCAGAAATTACTAATTAGTCATATTAGGGATAAAGTAGAGCATTCTTTTTTTTTAAAGCAAATTGCATTTTTAATCAATAAATAATTTATCATGGTATCCATAGTTTTATGGCATCTTAAATGCAAGACGGTTCACACATCTGATTCCACATTTTACCACACTTTTACAGTAAAAAAAATAAATAACTATGTTGTAAAACAGCATTTCCCATTGTAAATTTCAAGAACAAAACAAACCTTGTTTGTAATTGTTTGACCTAAATCATATTTTGAAATGTCTGTAAAGGTTACAATATGCGCAGAAATCTATAAATAAAGCAAAAGAAAAAAATGCCTGTGTGTTTATCTCATCTACTAAAAGCAGCATAAATACAGAACTATTGCCATCCACTGTTCTTAACCAGGAACTGGCTTTCCCAGCATTAGCTCCACCACCCAATATAAATAAACAAAAAAAGTTTATAGACACTAATTTCAGTTTATTTTGAGTTGAAGAGCTAGTCAGCGTCAGTTAAGGTCAAAAGCGGAATCATAATATGTTAAAGGTGAAAGTTTAGTGCAGTGTTAGATATACAGAGACACTCGATTAAATGACAGCATAGCTTAGTTCAGCCAATTAACATTTATACATTTAGCATGTCTAAGATAATAAACTACAAACCCGATTCCAAAAAAGTTGGGACACTGAACAAAATGTGAATAAAAACAGAATGCAATGATATGGAAGTTTCAAATTTCAATATTTTATTCAGAATACATCATAGATGACATATCAAATGTTTAAACTGAGAAAATGTATAATTTTAAGGGAAAAATAAGTTGATTTTAAATTTCATGCATCAGCACATCTCAAAAAAGTTGGGACAAGCCCATGTTTACCACTGTGTGGCATCCCCTCTTCTTTTTATAACAGTCTGCGAACGTCTGGGGACTGAGGAGACAAGTTGCTCAAGTTTAGGAATAGGAATGTTGTCCCATTCTTGTCTAATACAGGCTTCTAGTTGCTCAACTGTCTTAGGTCTTCTTTGTCACATCTTCCTCTTTATGATGCGGCAAATGTTTTCTATGGTGAAAGATCTGGACTGCAGTCTGGCCAGTTCAGTATCCTTCTTCTACGCAGCCATGATGTTGTAATCGATGCAGTATGTGGTCTGGCATTGTCATGTGGAACAATGCAAGTCCTTCCCTGAAAGAGACGACGTCTGGATGGGAGCATATGTTGTTCTAGAACTTAGATATACCTTACAGCATTTATGCTGCCTTTCCAGATGTGTAAGCTGCCCATGCCACACGCACTCATGCAACCCCATACCATCAGAGATGCAGGCTTCTGAACTGAGCGCTGATAACAAACTTGGGTTGTCCTTGTCCTCTTTAGTCCGGATGACATGGCTTCCCAGTTTTCCAAAAAGAACTTCAAATTTTGATTCGCCTGACCACAGAACAGTTTTCCACTTTGCCACAGTCCATTTTAAATGAGCCTTGGCCAGAGAAAACACCTGCGCTTCTGGATCATGTTTAGATATGGCTTCTTTTGACCTATTGAGTTTTAGCCAGCAACGGTGAATGGCACGGTGGATTGTGTTTCAGGACAATGTTTTTCTGGAAGTATTCCTGAACCCATGTTGTGATTTCCATTACAGTAGCATTCCTGTATGTGATGCAGTGCCGTCTAAGGGCCCGAAGATCACGGGGATCCAGTATGGTTTTCCGGCCTTGACCCTTACGCACAGAGATTGTTCCCCGATTCTCTGAATCTTTGGATGATATTATGCACTGTAGATGATGATAACTTCAAACCTCTTTGCAATTTTTCTCTGAGAAACTCCTTTCTGATATTGCTCCACTATTTTTCGCCACAGCATTGGGGGAATTGGTGATCCTCTACCCATCTTGACTTCTGAGAGACACTGCCACTCTGAGAGGCTCTTTTTTATACCCAATTTTATATATATTGTCATCAACCCATCTGTATTGCTTATAAACTTTACCATTAATAATTATTTTTTTCCACTGCAGGGTAGAAGACTCCAGCCCAGGAAATTGACTAGTTCAGGCCCGTTGTTGAAGAAAAATATAGTTCTGGGAGAAAAAAAACACATTCAGGGACCAAATTCTACTGTTTGAAATCCTGCTGTTTTTAAATCATTTAATTTGTCTTTTAGACATTCTAATTTTTAACCAAACATTTTTAATACATTTTTTTGCTATGCTATTTTTATTTTATGAATTTAGAAATTTAAAGTGTGAAAAGTTGTCAATAAAGGGCATTTTTCAGTATTAAAGTTACTGCAATTAAGTTTACAATAAGCATACTGTGAAATGAACTACAGCAACTTACTTGCTAATTGCTGCCAGCAAGTTACTGTAAATTTCACAATATTCTTTTTTACAGTGTACAACAAACTGTTTTTCATATTGACGTAGAATTCGGCAGTTTCGGCAGTTTCCGAAGATGGTAACGTTAGGCCTATATGGATATTATTTGTAATCTGCTCTGCCTTAACTGCATCAGAATCATACCGAATGGACAGAAAGAATCACTGACTGAAAAAACTAACTAAAAATCAACAAAGAGACTTTATATCGACTGAAAATGTACTGATTCAATTTCATAATGACCATTTCTACTGCAGAAAGAGTTCACGGGTCCATGTAATGCTTCACAATTAAATTTTCAGACCATACGGTGCAAATGCAAAAATAAAAAAAAATAAACCAAACATTAATTTTTTTCAGTAACTTCATAAATGAATAATCAACATTTTCTCTCAATTTTCAATTTTAGTTTTGCTAAATTGTGACTTCAGAAATGATTATTTGAATAAATAAAATCTAAACGATTTTCTAATTTTCCATTTTTTTATCTTACAATTTCTACTGTGGGCTGTACCATTAGTGCGGGGGTGTTAAAAGAAATGTTTAAAAGTATGTTATGAGTACAACTTACCGAGTACAACTTAATCAAGCTTTTAATCATTTTAATCATCTGTTTAAATCATTTGTAGATCTTCAATAAGTGCTTGATCATATGGAACTGAAAGTTTCATTACATTTGTAAGCATTTTAACTTACATTAAATAATGATTTGTTTGAAACATTATCTAATGTTTAATACGTTTATTAGTAAACATTAAAAAAGCACATTATCTCACGTTTCTAACTCTTGAATATATATTAACTAATGATCCATTTAGCATTATATAATGTCTGTTAATGATTTATTAATGAAAGTTATTATAAAGCATTACCGATTTTTTTTGTCCTTGAGAAAATTTGCCACCTGATATATATCCAAAGTAATAAGTATCAAATTGAACTGGAATCGAAATCTAATCAAATGAGGAAATTTGTCTCAATACCCAGGACATTGTGTCTCCAGACACAGATGATGCACCCTCTCCACCTCCTTGTAGCCCGTTATAGCTAGGGCATCCACTCCAACAAGATTAACTGACCAACACTGTGACATGATGTCTTCAAAATACTGTGCAAATGAGCAACAGAAAACCAATTGCACAAATTACCATGCTGATGGTATTTTTATTTATGGCAGGCCATGTATAAACTGTCTCTCTCTTCTTTTCTGCATTTCACATCTAAACTCCTTTATTAACCTATTTGAGTAAAATTTGGTATTGCATATTATCAATATTGACCAAAGCGACAACCTCCCGCTCTCCCTCATGAAGCCAACAGGAAGTGACTAAAACTGTAATTCATCAACGGGCCCGCTAGAGGCTGATTGCAAAAGGGAGTCAATCCCATAGACTCCCCATGTTAAAAATTTTCATGTTTTAAAACTTTACAGGAGAGAAAAAACATGTTAACAGTCTGATTCATAAAATGATTTTGGTCTATATAGCTAATTTTGCCCTTCAGGACAACTGTGAGGGTGTGATTTATTTTTTTTAACAACTAATCCGTTTAAATTATATTAAGCCTTAAAGTTCTGCATAATTAAGGGTGTGGCCACTTGAGTGACAGGTTACCCCAGAGTGGCACGCTGCCAAGATGGTGATGTCGGCTTCGCCCACTTTAGGCTTCAAAAACGCTCTTCGGAAACCTACGGATGACGTCACAGACACTACCTCCATGTTTACAAACAGCCCAACATATTGACACAGTATGTTTTGTTTTTGTGTTTTCTTTCAGAGTGTTAAACAGGAGGATGATGTGGTGTACGCATGGGTCGTCACTAGATGCTAATTATATTCTCTGTCCTTATTAATGATATTCTGATTTACACTAGAAAGTCGGTTATTCCAATAAAGCTTTTTCAGATTTAAATGAGGTTTTCTTGCTTACATGCACTGCATGCAAAAAAAAAAAAAAAAAAAATATCCTTTACTAAACCATTTACAACATTTAGATCATCAGCACTTGTGGAAGATGCCTGATGAAGACCTGATGGTCGAAACGTCGTACTTGTTTTAATAAAGTTTTTAAGCTGCATCAGTGTGTGGACATTTCGTTTTTTTGGCCTATTTTTATTTTTTATTTTTTGTTATTTGCCCCATTTTTGTCCTGCAGCTGAGCCCTTATTGGGTTTTTGCAATGCGCACACCTTTTTTATATTTTTTATTCTGATGTGAGAGCTCACATGGGATTGGCTGAGATATTTTTCCACAGGTATTTATGTTTAGTCGGTTGTTTCTTAGTTTTAGTCTGTGTATGTTCAGGAAATCCCAGTTGACTTATAACAGCCATTTTGTATGTTCTCGCAGCTCATTCTCCTCAATGCATTACAAATCACTGGTCGATACATATAAAACTTGAGAAGTAAAATCTACAGAGTGACAATACACATTTCATTTCATTATAAATATTAGCAGCAAACATGTTTTTGGTGTATTTTTACAATATTGTATTCTACAGACTCAAACCCCAGAAGGCCTTGTTTTTAGTCATGGAAAGAAATGTGGTTTCATCTGTTGAGTAGACAGTTTGTGCTTGAGAATGTGACTATTACTGGACGTTTGTCAGTGTGTGCATATCTTGAGGTGTGAATAGTGTGTGTATGTTTCTGTGAATCGGTTGAGGCTGAAGAACTTCTACAATTTCACTTCCTCTTTCTGAGAAACAAAGTCTTACTGCAAAATAAAGAATGCCAAATGTTTGACAAAAAACACTCTCTGTGAGATCTTACTGTGTAAATGTGAAATATTAGAAATATATCATATACTATGTGTATATGAAATATAAGATTGATATTTAGTGGCATACAAATCTCTCCATATATTCATGACCATATTAATACTAATGCAGTGACCCTGCAGATAAGAAGTGTTAGTTTCAGCAGAAGTTATTTCCAGCAACACTTAGTTATTTCTGAGAAGTTTCCACTGATCTTGCTATCACACATATGTCCACATATCGCTTTTGTGAAGAACTTTATGTTGTTCTGTCAGTTTCAAGGACAAAAACAAGTAAAGCATTAAAAAAAAAAATCAAGCACTGCAATGCATGGTTTATGGCAAGCTGTAAATATGTAGTAATAATTTACTGCAATTTATGTTATGCATAAGTGATCTATTTTGGGAAGTTATAGCATTTTTTAATCAATAGGTTTCTTTTGCGTTGGTTTTTTAAAAAATTTTTTATTTATTTATTTTTTTTTAAACAGGAACTTTTCTAGCAACAATATTTTTTATTTATTTATTTTTTTTTTTAACAATCACTAGCAGTGCAGCATGACAAACAGCAACCACCATCATCATGTTATGTGACAGACCTCTCTATCTTAAAACTTACGTCAGCGGTCAGTGAAAAACACACGTCTAACTGACATTATAAAGAGCCTTCTATTATTAAACATCCATAAAAGGAAAGAGATGGTTTCTGACTGCAAAATGGTATAATTATAGTATCTGACCACAGAGGTTAACAAGGTCATGCTAACCAGCTGAACCCTGAGCCCCTGGAACTAGAGGGTCAAAATACCATTGGTTTACACTTTATACTAGCGCTCCCTAGTGTTCACAACAAGATTTCTCTAGAATAATACTGCAGTTAACAAATAGAGGGAGCTATAAATAGATCTCACAGTAGACCTGCCGATTAATGACAGTCTGAATATAACTGTAGGAAAATTAATAAAAATATTTAAAGGAAGGAAGAAAAAGCTGATTAATCGCTATAAATAATTTCTTGTATATATTCAAAAAAATTGTTTTATCTGCAGTAAAGGGTCTTTAACAAATATTCTCAACTCAATAAAAAAACTTATTTTCCTTCAGGCTCGGTTTCAAATGACTAGATAAAGATAGAATTCGTCCAGGTCACTTTCGGTTCTGTATGTTCTATCCACTGATCTATAACAGATATATAGATCAGTGGTTCAATCACATTTCTAGTGAGAAACTGCTCCAAACGATTCAGTGCGTCAGAGCTCAATGAATCATTCAGACTGAATCGCGAATTGATTCAAACCGTTCTGCTATTTGGCCAATACATTGAAGAGAACCGACTCAAAAGAATGAATCATTCACGAATCTGTTCGCTTCTAATTCTAAACAGTCGACATTAAATACTGGACCCATCATTTGATTGCAGAAATCCTATTTAATTTTTTTCAGAAAGCATGAATAAAACCAGTTTATTGCTATTTACACAACAGTTTATAAATCTATTCTTACATGAACTGCCTTCAGATGATTTACGTAAGAACCGTTATAAAATATTTAAATTCTGCGCTTCACAAGGCCAAAAAAGATAATGCAATTAAACGCATATTCAAATATAATTCAAACATCAATTAAAAATAACCCAATTTTAGCACCTCACAGTATCGGGACAATGAAATATTGTTTAAAAAAAAAAAAAAAAAAAAAAAAAAAAAAAAAAAGGTTTGCTAAAGAAAATCTCACCTGGGATCCTGATGCCGTCATATTCCTGACTCTGATTTGTGAAGGTCTGGTTAAGATCTGCACCTGCTCCACCTGCTGAGGTCCCAGTGGTGTCCTCTGCGGTTACTATGATGCTCTGATGATAGACACCTCAATTATGATATTGCTCGGGGTCCAAGTCAATGCGAGACTGTGGGGATTCTTCATCTGTTTTATAGTCCAGGTGAAAAACGTAAACAGGATCAGGTTGTACAATAAAATAACATAATTTACGTTCCTCAGAAAGTGATACTTCCAATCTTCTACAAAGAAAAAGTGCAACACTTAAATCATATTTTCAACTCAAGCGGAAGTCCATAACTTCAATGTTGCAGAGATGCGCGTGACGTCACGCCAAACATGGCGGCACGCAGAGAGATGTGAAACACATGAGAAACATTCACTTCTAAACTAGTAAATATGACAGTACATTATATTAAAACCTCCCAGTAAACGTTTGCGGAATCAACTGTGTGAAAACGCTAAATGACCTCCTCTGTTGGTAACGGTTCACACAGTTCACACAGTTTCTAGGACACTATTTGGTGTTTGAATAACTGTAAAGCTGGCGTGTTTCTCATTATACGTCATCGGGAAAAGGACTCCTTTTTTTTCGGAAGACGGAAATATCAAACCGATATAATTTGCTGTTTACACGGGCAGAAATTACTATTTCGTCATATTAGGGATAAAGTAGAGCACTTTTTTTTAAAGTAAAGCATTTAAAATCAATAAATAATTTATCATGGTATGATTCCACATTTTTTGCAGTTGAAAAAATAACATTGTTGTAAAACGGATTTCCCATTGCAAATTTCAAGGGCAAAACAAACCTTTTTTTGGAATTGTCTGACATGAATCATATTTTGAAATGTCGGTAAAGTTTCTATGCGCAGAAATCTAAAAAAAAAAAAAAAAGCCTGTGTTTATCTCATCTACGACAAGCAGCATAAATACAGCACTATAGCGTCATCTACTAACCATAACCAATAAATATAAATATATATATATTTATTCTTATTGCTTGTTTTGCATCAGGCTCAAAATGGTAACAGTTCAATATTCTTACTCTTTTTTTAATTTTAACAAACAGATGAAAAGATTCACTTCAGATAATACAGAACATAAATAGATACATGCCAGTGCAATTAAGTGCAATGAATTTTTATAGCATAAAAATAAGGCACGGTTCATAAGAAAAGCAAATTGAAAGGTAAAATAATATAAAAATGCAATAAAGCATCACATAATTTTTCATCTGGAGATTAACAATCAACTGGTTCTTGAATTAAAACACAGCCCACATTTCTAAAAAACTCCTAGTAGTGAAGAAAAATGTCACATGACACTGAAGATGAAATATGCTTATGAAAGTGAAAGTGACGTGACATACAGTCTGCTTTTAACCCATCCAAAGTGCAAACACACAGCAGTGAACACACACACACCGTGAACACACACCCAGAGCAGTAGCCATCTATGCTGCGGTGCCCGGGGAGCAGTTGGGGGTTCGGTGCCTTGCTCAAGGGAGTATTGAGGTATTGAGGGTAGAGAGAGCGCTGTACATTCACCCACACTACAATCACTTCCGGCATGAGACTCAAACCCGCAACCTTGGGATTACGAGTCTGAATCTCTAACCATTCGGCCATGACTTCCCCTTTCTTATGTTATATTAAAAAACACTTTGGTCAGAGGATCTCATGTGATACTTTGCTAATAATTAATTCATGAAAGATCAATTAGTTTATCTAATATGCATTATAGGCAATGACTAATATTTATGGCATGTGAAGTGTTGATTAAATTTATCTGCCCACAGAGGATTTTAAAGGCTCACATGAGGAGAAATATGACTGATTTATTTAAATTATTATAATGTTAAAACAGGTTCACAATGAAGCTGCCGGAAACATCTCAGGACTGTGTTCTCTGGCGTACTATTTCTCCAGGAATCTGACCAAAAAAAAAAAAAAAAACACAACACAAAAATCAGATATAAATAGACAGTTACAATAAAAATAAATATATAAATAAAAATAAAATTATCTTGCATAAAAGTGTTTTTCATTGAATTAATGGGATGTTCTCTGGATATAATAGACAACAGAATATCAATACAATATTATTAATGTGAAGAACACTTTTTCCTGTAAATATTTCAAGTTTGCATTTTTAAGGTGAGATTTCATTTCATTTAGACATTATTCACTTAAAAAACAAAACAAAGAAACAAACAAACATGATATAAAACAGACCAAGTCTCTTTTAACAGAAATCAGGAAGTGCTTTCTTGTCACACATTTCCAAGGAGAACTATTGACAATGGCCTGATTAATCTAGGGTGACCAAACATGCCATTTTCCCAGGACACGTCCAGGATTTCTATATTGCCTAAAATATCCAGGTTTTGGCTTTGGTTTCCTGTTTTCATACTTAATGAAGGTAATAATTGTTTGAACAATAACATGTAGACAATCAACCAAACCAACCAATCGAGAAGATCTACAAAAAACGGTCAAAGCGATGCAAATACGTGTACAAATTAGTGTTGGACTTGAAGCAGCACTGAGCAGACCGATCAGTGTATGACATCAGAGTACTGTGAGAGCGATTCAAAAGCACAAGAAGCCGTCTGCTCTCTAGAGCTCTCATCGTACTTTGTCATACAACAATTGGTCTGCGCAGCGCAAACAAAGCCAAAGTGTGGATATTTTAGTCAATATAGAAATCCTGGCCAGGACGTGTCCTGGGAAAATGGCACGTTTGGTCACCCTAGATTAATCTGTCGAGTCATTCAAACTCACAATCCTTCATTCAAACTATTCAACACATTGCTAAAATAATAAATGTTAATGATGATAAATTTATTTATTACACCGAAAGACTTGAGTTTCTTACCAGAGTCAGTCATCATCATCTGTGACAGAAGCTCATACTGTAGAAACAGAGAAATACAGAACAAAGATCAAAAATAGAAATCAACAAAAGAAACATTTGTTCCAGATCTGCCTCCTGCTTTCTGTCACATGACTAGCATCTTTAATATTTGAAAATAAATTATATTTCTTACTAATGCTGCAAGAAAAAGAACAGCTTGAATAAAACCATGTCACAAACATACAATAACAAAACGGTTTAAACCTGACTAAACATCACCTGCTACACCTTCACTATCCACAGCACAATGTTTTCTCTCATTGTATCACTGTAATACTTACTGTACTTGTAGCAAATCCCACCACCGACAGCTACAGCCACCAGCAGAACAAGAACACCAACAGCAATCGCTGCTATTTTACCTGAAGACAGACCTGAGTAACCTAAAGAGAGACATTCATTAGCGTAAAACCACAATAACACTGACAGTGATGGAGATCACAGAGCTGCTGGTTTACAGTAGATGATTATTGGAGGATGCTTTACAAGAAAAAGCTTTTTCAGATTTTCTACTTCAAAATTTCACAATTAAAGGGATACTCCACCCCAAAATGAAAATTTTGTCATTAATCATGACGTTCCAAACCCATATAAAAGCTTTGTTCGTCTTCAGAACACAATTTAAGATATTTTGGATGAAAACCGGGAGGCCTGTGACTGTCCCATAGACTGGCAAATAAATAACAGTGTCAAGGTCTATAAAAAAGGTATTAAAGTTGTCGTCAGAATACTCCATCTGCCATCAGACGTGCAATCTGGGTTATATGAAGCCACAGGAACACTTTTTGTAAGAGAAGAAAACAAAAAAAAAACGACTTTATTCAATAATTCCTTTGTCAGCGGTCTCCTCTGTGTCTCTCCATATCACCGTGCTGCGTGTTGACAAAGGAATTGTTGAATAAAGTCATTATTTTTGTTTTCTTTGCTTAAAAAAGTATTCTGAGTGGCTTCATATAACCCAGATTGCACGTCTGATGGCAGATGGAGTATTCTGATGACGACTTTAATATACTTTTATTGACCTTCACACTGTTAATTATTTGGCAGTCTATGGGACAGTCTCAAGCCTACCGGTTTTCATCCAAATATTTTAAATTGTGTTCTGAAGACGAACAAAGCTTTTACGGGTTTGGAACGACATGGGGGTAAGTGATTAATGACAAAATTTTTATTTTGGGGTTTAATTCAATATGTTGCCATTTCTTTGTAAAGTTACTGTAACTAAGTGGGAATTGTTTTTACAATATTTTTTTTCTTAATACTGTAATAGTGTGTTTTTTAATAGGGAATCAGTCAGATCTCTTTCTGCATTCTCATTGGCAGCCAGAACATCCCTTCACTGCTCATTTGCATAAAGTTCAACTTTCACCAGCTTTCATTTGATTCATCTCAGCTGGCAGCGTGAACCTGTCAGGCGAATATATACAATCTATAATAAACACTATAAAGCAGTGATCCTCAAATCTGGCTTTCCGGGAGAGTTTAGCTCTAACCCTAATCAAACACACCTGAGCATGCTAATCAATGTCTTCAGGATCATTAGAATATCACAGGTAAGTTTGTTTGATTAGATTGGAGCTAAACTCTGCAGGAAAGTGGATCTCGCGAGCCAGATTTGAGGATCACTGCTATAAAGTATAAACCATCAGAAAAGACAAAAACACATAAAATATAAATCTGATTTTGATAAAATAGTGATTTACAATAAACTATTGTTGATGCTGTTTTTACTGAGTTACAGCAGAAGTTTGATGTGAACACAAGATTGAAATCAATTAGAACATTGTGAGTAGTAAATAATGCAGATTTAACAGTTAAAAATACTCTGTAAACATGACAACAGTTGTTATGCTGTTAGACTGACAGAAGTCAGTCATGTCTTTAGCCCTATTCGCACGGGATTAGTATTATCTTGGGACCTTGAGTGATTTTGAAATTACCCCCCCCCACCACATCTGGATTTCACGTGGTGCATTATCCCGTGTGATAAGCAAAGCCTCGAATTTACTGACTTATCCCCCGGATACCTGAATGTCAAGGCTTTGACAGTCCCGTTCTATGATCCGGTTAGATGGATTTAAAAAAAAAAAAAACTAATATGGTCTCGTGTGCTGTGTCATTTACATTTCACCAGGTTAAAATAATATCTCAAGCTTTATGCTTGATTTATTTGTAATACATTAACCTCAAAACCTGCAAATTGTATGGTGTAGCAATATGACAGCACCCAAAATACTATTAAACACTACAACGCAGCTTCATTCTTCGCGAAAGATGGAAAAAAGGCGCACAGGAAACAAAAACCTCAAAAAATTATATACGACCTGCCAAATACTGGCCAAATCACAGAGATGCAGAGTCGCACGGGACTAATATTATCACAGGAACTTGGTGTTCGGTGAAAAAAATGGTAGGTCATTTGTGGGGGAATTTTTACTTTACAAATTACAGACATGGCCGATTCACACAGGAATAAGATCACAGACAACCTCTGCAATTATTACAAATGACTGGAGGTCACCAGCTAATACTAATCCCATGCGAATATGGCTTTAGTCTCTTATTCACTCACTCTCAAGTTGATCCAAGCTGTTAGGATTTTTTTTTTTTTTTTTTTGATCAACACAAAAATAAAATTCTAAAAACAAATAAAAATTAACAGTTGCTTGTAGCCATTGACTTCCACAGTATTTGATTTATTCCCCAATAATGGAATTCAATGGAGACCAGCAACTGTTTGGTTACATTCTTTAAACAAATCTAGCTTTTTGTTTAACAGAAGAAAGTTTTGGAACAATTTGAAAGTGAGTAAGTGATTAAAGGATCATTTTTGGCTGAACTATTCCTTTTAACACTGAAGAAATTTATTTTGGAACATTTGGTGTTACTCTATGGCTAAACTATGGTTTGCAAAACCACTGTTCGTATTTAGAGGTTCATTTTAGGGTTCTGAGTTTGTAAAAGTGTATTTTCTTAAATATGATGTTGACTTGTCAGTGATCACATGACTTGTTTTGTGAGATTTTTTTATTTTTATTTTTATTTTTTTTAGGAAAAGGGCATATGAGACCATTTTTGGAGGTAATTTGATGGTAAAATTAGCTTGGCAAATTTCTAGATTCATCAAGACACATGGACAAGTTGTGCATCTTGCATGTTTAAACAGTTACATTTCAGATAATTAAGATTAAATAAGAATTCTGAAACTATGTAAATGAGCTAATAATAACACTGACATGCATCAGACACTCACCAGTGACACTGAATTTCTTCCTAAAGGTGTTGATGCTGTTGGTTACTTCATAATCTCCAGTGTCAGTGTTTCTGAAGTTAGTGATGGTGAGATCTCCAGTCTGACCGTCCAGCTTCAGTCTGCCTCTGAATTTCCCATCAAGAGCATCCTCGTACACTGAGGGATTATTATTATTTCTTACTCTAGCTATGAGAATGTCTCCAATCCTCCAATCTATCACATCGTCTTTCTTTATTTCAGTAAGCTGAGGAGACAGAGTGACAGACATCTCCCTCCTTCACTGACAATGACATTGTTTCACTAAACACCACCTAAAAAACAAAAAAGAAACAGTTACACAGACAGAAAATGAAATTAAAATCTTGTGTGACTTCATGTGCTGCATTTGAAGTCTGGTAAATATATATATATATTTTTAGGCTGCGTACTGAGGCACCAAAGCATATTTGACTGCTGTGATATGATTATGCTACATTCTTCATCTGAACACATTTTGGAGGCAGCTTAGTTACATTTCTACTAATTCCTACCAATAAATCAGCATTTGTAATTAACTATTTGCCTGGTTTTCACCAAAGTCTATGGCTTGTTGTAGATCATTAGAGCTTTTGCTGCCTCAGAAGTCTGTCTGAAATCTGTTTTGTGAGGCACCTTTGTATGCAAAAGCTGTAGGTCATATCAAATTTCAGCATACATAAGTAAAATAAAAATTATCTTAACAGTTTAAAGTTTTGGTTTTCCCATCCTCATCTCAATATTAAAAACCAAAAAATTAAAAAAAAAAATAAACACCAATATAAACACCAAAAAATTAAACACCAAAAAAAAAAACAAAAAAATAAAAACAAAAAAAAATATAACTATCGGCATCTGCATTTTAAATCCCAAAAAATTAAACACTAGGATAAACACCTAAAAAATTGTACTAATAGTATATAGGCTTTAAAACACAGAATTAAAACTATAATAGATATATTTTAAGAATGTGTGTACTACACTTGAATAGTTACGTAATATAGTTACAATAAATACAGATCAGTCTTTTTTTTTAATATATACTGTTATCACATTTAACACAACACCGTGAATGAGATAAGCTACAGACAAACTACGGATTTTACAAAGAGAAAAACGAAAGTGTTTAAGAAAGAGAGATAAACATTACCTTCCATAAAAATATAAACGCATAAAGTAAAACAAACAGTTTTTTCATATTGCCGTAGAATTCGACAAAAAATCGAGTTTCCGAATATAGTAGGCCTACATGGATATTATTTCTAATCTGGCTCCGCCTTACCGCATCAGAATCAAACGAATCACTGACTGCATTCACATTTCGAACATTCACTCTCGTTATGTGTATGGGAAATCTCCTTTTTCCATTATGCTGAAGCTTAATTTGTTCACGGTTGTGTAGCTGCACCAACCAATGGTGCTTCGACCCGCACATAAGTCGGCCTGCAGCGCCTATGTAAGTGTGCCGGGCAAACTGAACCTGGGAGTGGACATGCTGTCGAGAGGCAAAGTAGCCCCAGGCGACTGGGCACTACATCATCAGACGGTACAGCAAATTTGGGTGGTCTTTGGGAAGGCAGAGCACGACCTCTTCGCCTCAGAAGACAACTCTCATTGCTCAACATTTTTCTCGATACAGTGAGATGCCCTCGCCCACGTCTGGCCAGGGCTTGCCTGTATGTGTTTCCTCCTATTGCCCTGATTCCCAAAGTCATCAGGCGAGTCAGTGAAACCAAATGCTCCCTCCTCTTAGTAGCTCTGCTCTGGAGGAAACAGACTTGGTTTCCAGAGCTGATGCAGCTCATAACGATGGCCCCTTGGCCCATTCCGTTGAGGAGGGACTTTCTCTCGCAGACAAAAGGCACGATTGGGCATCCCCACCCAGAGCTGTGGAGCCTTCATGTCTGGTGCCTGGACGGGAGTCTGATTGGCTCCCAGCGAGAGTAAGTAACACCATTCTTGAGGCAAGAGCACCATCTACGAGATGGCTCTAAGGCCAGAAATGGTCAGTATTCCTCAATTGGCGCTCTGCATGGCAACTGGACCAGTTTTCATGTGATGTGTCCTACGTGCTAACTTTTCTGCAGAAGCTGCTGGATAAGGGATGCGCCCCATCCATGCTTAAAGTATATGTGGCAGCCATTGCGGCAAATCATTCTCTCGAGGCCGGCCATTCGATGGGCAGGAAAGACTTGGTCGTTACATTTCAGAAGGGCGCGAGGAGAACCCTCCTCACCCTCAGACAGTGCCATGCTAGGACTTATCCATGGTCCAAAGGGCCCTAAAAAGGCCCCCGTGTGAGCTGCTCAGTTCAGCAGCGTGGAACGTTCTAAACTGTTCAGGCAGTCTAAACAATTGTTTGTTTGCTTTGGAGGCCACCAGAAGGGTCTGTCTCGCTGAATTGTTGATGCAATAGCTTTGGCTTACGCATCTGAAGGATTGGAATGCCCAATTGGTGTGAGAGCCCACTCCACAATGAGAATGGCCTCCTCATGGGCGTGGTCCAGTGGGATATCAATTAGTGAGATCTGTGCGGCCGCCGGCTGGTTGTCACCATCCACTTTTGCCAGATTCTATAACTTAGACATCCCCGCACTGCAGGGAGAAACGAGAGTGAACGTTCGAAAGGGAACGCTTTCGGTTACTTGGCGTAACCTCGGTTCCCTAAGATAATGGAACGAGTGTTATGTCACTTGCCGCACTACAAGCTGCGCGAATCGATGACTGTCGCTTCAGTTGAATGATCTGATGAATGGCGCTACGGGCCAACTTATAAAGCGGTTGGCCCCGCCCCTTCTGGTGGGTCAAAGCTCCATTGGTTTGTGCAGCTACACAAACGTGAACAAATCAGGTTTCAGCAGAATGGAAAAAGGAGATTTCCCATACACATAACACTCAAACCATTTCTGACACTGCCTCTTCTTCTTTTGATATGATTGCTTGTATTTATGCAATAAAACCATTATTTTAGTTTTACTTGGCGGTTGGCAACCAGCATATAGATGTATTACTGGCACCTACTGGACTGAAGTGTCGGTGCAAGTTTTAGCTTTGGCAGCGGCTATTTAAACTAAGTGAAAATAGCATAATTTGTTAGCAATAGATTCTATTTACACTATGTAAAAGTAGCAGGATTTTCTGCTATTTGTACTACTTGCACCTCAGTACTATCTACCTTTTCCCTGATGTAAAAATGGGTGCCGCCATTTGTAAATTCTATGGGTCTAGCTTCCGGTCTCATTTGCCTCCAGCTATTTTAAGCTGTACAAAACAGTTCGTTTTGCTGCTTGATACTGACAATTGATGTGTCCTATCATATTATTTTAATCTGTTATCATAATTAAGAACACACTGGTTTGTACTGCAAACAGTTTTACAGTTTACTGCACATTGTTATTCTCCTCGTTATTTACCAATAGCGGCTAATGAAATGGAAGTCTCACCCATAGGCTTCCTTCCGCGTTGAGGAAAAAGATGGATAATACATTATAAAACGGTATGCAATAATAACTCATTGAGTGTAAATTTCAAATTGAATTATTAAATGGATGCCACCTTAATCGGGACAATAAAGCCCTCCCTACACCTAACCTAATCCTATCATATATAATGCTACCTTTATTTTCAACCTTTTTATTATTTCCTTAATTTTCATTGAAAATAAATGCTTTTCTGATGTGATTTCAAAATTTGAAAAGGGAGAAAAAAGTTTGCCAAAAGGTGGATTCGAACCCAGCTCGATCGTGTCAAAATGAGTATGACACAGTCTTTACCTTCTGCACAGCTGGAACTGACAATTGTTAACTGTCTCTTGTAATCCTGACTAGCGAATCATGTTGGTAGGCGGAGTTAATGTAAATATCCTCTGCCAACAAGGCGGGCTATTTTCACTTAGTGTTTCACCTTTTAGTTTTTTGTAAAAATTTCTTGGAAAGAGACAGATGGTTCACTTTGTGAGGAAAGCATGAAGTGATAAGCACTTCCGCAACTTTCTGATTGGTGGAATTTTCTGCACAGCATCATGGGTAATGCAGTTTTTCACCAATAATTTAGCCATTAAACAAAAATGAATTGAATTAATGCAAACTGATGGCTTCAGTAAATGCATAAACAATCGATTAACAACCTCTGAGCTCACAACTGGTCCATTTATAAAGGTTTATCGGTAAAAAAAAAAAAAAACGTTTTATGTTATTTTTTTGTTTATTATGTAATTGTTTTCAGTATATCTGTTATTAACCTCTTTTTTTAAAGATATATACTACTATATAGATATATATAGCATTTTTAAGATATATACTACTTCCTTTTGCTTCATTGTTTTCAGTATATAAATTGTATGTAAACTACCTTAGCATTTGCTTTGAATGGGAACTTCATTTAGTTCTACCTGAATTTCAGCATAAATAGTGATAGAATTTATATTAAACAGAAACAATGTATGTTTTTATGACTGGAGAAGTTGCTGAGTTCAGTTTCAGGTTTGTTGATTTGAATAAAGTAGGAAGTAATTTTCTGTAAAAATAAATTCTCTTGAAGTACCTTGCTGTTGATCAGTCCACTGCTCCGTCTATAAATGGAGAAAGTTCAGTGATGCTTCTGCTGCTCTGAATGTTAAGAAGAATCTTAGCTCAAGTGTCAGTGAAAGGCTTTTTCTCTGAAAGAAAAATTTGGTTGTTTCTAAAGAAAAAACAGCATGGAAGGACCAAAAACAGAAAAAGCCATATTCCATAGACAGACAAAGCACATGAGTAAATGATCTTTTACATTTAACAGAAGACAATACTTCTTCTGAAGTTGACCAAAAGAAGAATGCTTAAATGTAACAATATTTTTTTCAAAGAGAGAAATGGTGCAAGATTCCACCTGACCACTGTGTTGCAATGACAGGAAATGTTTGGTGGAAGTTACTGCAGCCAAAGCAGAAACAACCACTTTAAAAGTCATTTTCTCAAAACCATGACTTCTCAAAGTCATTAAAACATACATTGTTTGTGTTTAATTTAAATTCTATCACTAGTCTTTGAATTGCCTAATTTAAATTGCCTCTAGCAGTGTTGCTATAGTACTATAGTAAGCTATAGTACTTGTTTTTAAACTAGATTACTAAATTAATCTACTCCAAACAAGAGTGGGAGAGGTCATAAATCAATAAAGTATCATTAATATGATGCTAGACAGCTCTGCATAAAACATGAGAGACTGTGGTTTAGAAAACAAAAAAAGACCAGCTGATTAGAAGTACAACCCACAACAGACGCGTACTAACACAGACTTCAGCAGTTTTCATCTCCGTGATCATACACTCACTACAGGACTTTAATTTCTCCTTTTCTGAGCTGCTGAAGGAAATGTTTTGCTTGTCTGCTTTTTGCTGTTTGTGCTTTTGGCATCAGGTTGGTAAGTCTGAAACATTTTTTTTATAGTGTCAGTTGTACAAGAATCATAAATCCAAACTAGCATTTCACTGTGTTTGGTCTCACATTCAGTGAATTTTCTATTGACATCTTAAAATGATGAAATCAGAATTTGTAGTGTTTTAAATATTGGTTTTTTTTTTTCTGTCTGACGATACAAGTATCTGCAATATAAATAAAGCTTATATCCAATCAGAATTTCAGACCAGAAAGGGCATAAATCTGTTTAAAAATGTTAAAACAAAACAACTTACTTTCCTACGTTCTGAAAGCCGAATGTACAGATAATGAAGTTTTACTGATTTATGTCAGTCTGTGTGTTTGTAATGGGACTGTATATTCAGATCATCTAGAGATTCTGTACTTTGTTTGCTACTGAAATTACTAATCATTATTAATACCAGTCTGAAAGAAGATCATACTGTAGTGTTTTTGATGAACACTGAAGAAGGCTGTTAGCCAAGTATTATATTACGCACTCTTGTGATTTACTAGAAAGCTAAAGAACTAGTTTGTTGTACTTTTAGAGTTTTAAAAAGTGGCCCCTTGAAAAAAAATAGAGCAATATAAAGGTGAAATTGAGAGATCTGTGTGTTTCATTCATAGATGTTTTTGGGAAACAACCACAAAATGGTGTTCACACATGACTGATGATTAGGATCCTTTATATCTTTGCAATGCTATGCTCCACATTAAACTTCATATACAGTATGTTGTTGTCACAATGCCCTGACCTAATGGTTATAAGTTTTGTTTTCTGTAATTCTACTCGCCTAAAATCATCACCAGAGATGCTGATGTCCAGTTAAATGTACTCAGAACAGATCAGTCTCTGTGGTGGTTTGCCATGTAACGGCTGCTGCAGTTTTATTTCACTTCTGATACTTCAGTCCAATGACAGCCAGTGCTGAAGGTCCTTCACAAACAGTCTGGCCTGAGCTGACTAAAATCAGCTCAGATAGTCACTTTTCTGAAAAAAAAAAAGAAAAGAAAAAAAGCTCACTTCACTGCAGTGTTCAGAATCTCAAGAAAGTTTGTGATCATTTTAAAGCTACAAGCTTTAAGATAAACCTAGATTAAACTAATGTTAATATTTTTATATTTACATTAACAAGAACTGTAATGTGTAACTGTGAATTCTCCATATCTCCGTGTTTTTGCTGGTACAGATGCAGTGAAGTCAGTTACAGAGGGAGAATCAGTCACTCTACAGACTAATGTTACTAAAATACAGAATACAACTCTAATAACATGGACATTTGGACATTCAACGACTCTTATAGCTCAAATCAATAAAAGAGGACAATATCTTCTCCACATATGATGATGTTCTTGATGGGAGATTCAGAGGCAGACTGAAACTGGACGATCAGACTGGATCTCTGACCATCAGAGACACCAGAACCACAGACTCTGGAAATTATACAGTACACATCAAAGAGAACACAAATCAGACCACATACAGATTCAATCTTACTGTCTATGGTGAGTCACAATTGCACGTACGCTTGTTCTGTCTATTATTTATTAGAAAAATAATATTAAAATGGACACTTACCAGTGTCTTAACATTTGACATACATTTCTTAGACATTTGATGGTCCTCCATCATTCCCACAGCTTACAAGAACAAACTATATCTCTTTACCCTTTATTTAAACGACAAAAGTACAAAGAACAGATTTCCAATTATTTCTCCGGCCAAATTAACTGTATTTTGTAAAGGCTGAAGAGGATTAGCAAATCACTGATTATTGATTTTACTTCATTTTGCAAAATGTCCCAAATGTGACATTGTAATTTTGGGTTTACAAAAGCAAACTGGTGTTTTTTTTTTTTTTTAACATACTAAAAGTTCAGTGTTTTTGTTGTCTGTCCTTATATAACACAAATTTCACAAAATACCTCATTCTATTTAGTTTTTATGAAATGTTAAATCCTGTTTAGGCTACATTTAGGTTAATAATATTTTCTGTAGCATTTTTCACAGACTTCACACTCTTCTTCACATTCTCCAGGCTCTGCATCTCAGAAAATGCAGATCTCTGCAGCTGTTGCTGGATCTCTGTTGACTGCAGCTGCTATTGGGATCTTTTGCATCTACAGGAAACACAGAAAAAAAGAACAAGAAGGCAAGTGTTACCAACTGCTGACACATCTGTAAAAGTATAAAAAAGAATTATAAAACATTAAAAAAAAAAAAAAAAAAAAAAAAAAAAAAAAATAAGTAGTTTAAAAAAAGAAAGGAAAAGAAACAAATTTAAAATATTTTTTTTTTTTTTTTTTTTTTGATTGAATTATTATTTGTAGGAACAGATCAGACTGGTAATGAAGAGATCACATACGCTGAAGCAACATTCTACAAACAAAAAGGACGGAAACCGGTAAGAGAATTTATAACTGTGTCATTAATGCATATTTATTAAACTATATTTTTATGTCCCATTATCATCCATCCCTTCTTTCTTCTGTAATAATAAAAACAACATTAATAACAATAATTCTGATTAATACTACTATTACTATTACTACAACTACTACTAAATATTTATAAAAAACAATAATAATTAGTTTTATCAGTAGTACTATTTGTAATTATGAATTATTATTATTATTTTTATTAAGTAAACAGTTTAATAAATATTAAGTATTTAATTAATAATTTATTTGAAAATAATGCATCTGAGAAGAACTGACTTCATACATAAAAATGCCTCAACAGTATCAAAATCCATCTGAAAAAGAAGTTAGTTCTGAGAAAAGATCCTGAAGCAAAGATGGTTAACATGAAGACATGGAGTCCATTGGACCTCAGCCTGATAAAAAAAAAAAAAAATGAAGATGCTGAGCTAAATAAATGTGCAAACTTAGTGCAAAATGTGCAAACAAGTTACTACATTATAGTAATCAGTGTATGGCTTAAAGTTACTGACATATTAGAGCAACAAAGAAAAATGGAAAATAAAGAGCACTATTAAAGGTGATGCTATTCATGGCAAGAATTCACATGAACACGGTTGGTTATTTTTTAGTGAATGTAAACATTTGGGAGAAAATCGAACAAGTGTAAATTCATTTGATCAATGCATTAGGTCTTAAAGTGACAGCAGCCTAGCATTCACTGCTCTTGACTCACTGAGTAACTCCAGTTACATTCTGTAAGATTTTATTTCTTAACAACCTTATTTCCAGTATATGGTCCACCCCTAACTTCAATAGTTAATAAATAAGTTTAGATTTCAAAACAGCTGCTTCATTAGAGAAATTACCAAACAGGGGAAGGAACACATGGCCAGGGTCAGATACAGATCTCTCTTCCTCATAAAAACAACTGTAAAAACACTTCTAACATGATTCAGTCCAGCATGTTTTTGCTAAACAAGCACTGTTATACTGTCTCATGGGAAACTGGGGCCTTCAGAAAGCCCATGTGAGAAAAAAGTAGCACATTTCTGCTGATT
Source organism: Cyprinus carpio (assembly GCF_018340385.1). NCBI lineage: Eukaryota > Metazoa > Chordata > Actinopteri > Cypriniformes > Cyprinidae > Cyprinus > Cyprinus carpio. Next base: position 331,985 of record NC_056618.1, on the reverse strand, counting down.
TATGCATGAATGTGTGTAATACAGAAAACATGAAAACATAAATGTCACTGCTATGACATTACAATATATGTGATGCAATAAGAATCTTAAAAAAGTGGTCAAACTGCTCAGCACATCTTAGCATGCTGAAGACTACCACACTGAATGTTTAATATATTAGTAAACAATATATTTTTGTAAGTGGTTTTGAAAAATGAACAGATCTGAGATGTGTCTCTTTCTATCTTCTATCTTTGTTTTTCAGGGAGCCAAAAAGGAGGATGAGGTGGTGTATGCAGACGTCGTCACGAGAAATGGATCAAATCCCTAATCAATAATGTTAGTAAAGCGCGCTAAAAAAGATGGCTAAAGTGACGAAGCAGATTATAAAGCTGTCTTTCTGCCCAAAAATATTTTCATATTGTTGCGATCAAAATAAATGAAAAGACTCACTTGATGATACTAGGCTTTGCTTTTATCAACGTAAACGCTTGTGAAAACCACAGCATGGACTCCAAAAAAAACTGAAACACTTCTCAAACTTTTCCCCCAAAAACTCCACCCACACACGAGTGCGCAGACTTGTTCTTCAGAAGAACACCCACCCCTTAAAGCCCCTTTCAAAAAGAACACACACACACACACACACACACACACACACACACACGATTTAGCGTTTGTATAACATACATGGCTTAAATCACACCTGACAGAACAGAACACACTATTCAGACTTGCTACAATATGATTTTATTTGTACAGAAAGTATGCCTGCACATATATTTATGTTGTTACAGAGCAATACATTGTTAGCATTCATCTTGAAACTCTTATTTATGTATGCTAAATTTTGGGGTAAAACCAGACCCTAGGTTATATATTTTACTCAGTACTCATCAATTAATATTTCAGATTCAATGACTTGCTTTGTGGCTACTAGTGTGTTCTGTGTGGTAATCTAAGGAGCCAAATCAACAATAATAATGCTCAGGTCCCTCGATGGCAAGTATGTAGGAATTTTGCACCTTATTTATATTCCACCAGGTGAAAATTGTGAAGTAAAATACATAAATATGCATAAAAAATAACTCAAAACTACTTTTTATTATTAAGCAAAACAACATTAAACTGCACATTTAATATGTATATAAAAAACTTAAAACATTAATAAAAGACTACTAAGAAAAAAAAAAAAAAAAAAAAAAAAAAAAAAAAAACCTTCCCAGCTATCTAAACTTAAAATTTATCATGGAATATTTTCATTAAAATCTTTTGCATTGTGTGACTCCATTTCTTTTTCATAAGAAATCATATATATATATATATATATATATATATATATATATATATATATATATATATTTCTTTTTCATAAGAAATCCATATATATATATATTTTGCATTGTGTGACTCCATTTCTTTTTCATAAGAAATCCATAATATGCAGTGGTGGAAATGGCCAAGACTGACTGGGGGGACCCTAGTTCGGGACATATTTTATATTTTTAAAACAGTGATGCAGAAAATTCCAGTATTTTATGTATGGCGTGCATGACGTTTGGAGGTTATTGTGAAGATAAATGATGGAAGTCCTGAAACATTAAAACAAACATTACAACAATAAAAACATTTTTGAAACATTAAAAAAATATATATGCTCTAGTGTGTTTGCTCTTTGACTTTGAATATGAACTTCTTTACTATTACTTCAGTATTTTGCTACTCAACTCCCAAAGGATCATTCATTGTATCTAGTTTACTATGAGTTTAGAGCACGAGCTTTGTCGACGCGCCCAGAGACTTTTTTTTTTTTTCAAGTTAAAGATCTACCCGAAATGTTGCAGATCGACGGAACAAGATGATTTGTTCTAGGCCTAGGCCAAGAGTGTCCAAACTCGGTCCTGTAGGGCCACTGTCCTGCAGAGTGTAGCTCCAACTTAACACACTTGCCTGGAAGTTGTTGTTGATGTTGTTGTTGTTCTTCTTTTAGTTTTATAGCGGGTTACAATAATGACTTATCAGGTGCATACCGCCACCAACTGTAACGGGAGTATGTAGCATCAATTATGTTCGATAAAGCTTCTTTACATAATATATATATATATATATATATAGATATATATATAACTAAATGCTTTAATATATTCCTATATCTTTCAGATATTCCACAACAGCTTTCTGTGCATCCTTTACCTCTTCTCGTATTGTTCCATTTTCTTCCAGCCTAACTAATCTCCTTTCTTCCCTATATTTCCTACAATTTAATAGTATATGTGCTGCACTTTCTATGATTTAACATTCCAAATATTCATCTGACACAAACAATGTTCAAACCACAACCTTGTTAAAAAACCTCACCCTCTTTAAAACTTACTCCTCCCTTCTGTTCCTTCTAATCACACCCTGTGCATTGAATTGATAGGCTGTTACATCTGCTTTAACCGAAGGAAAGCAGATGTAAACTTTAAAATAATTTGTATGTTGGTATATATTCCTATGCCTACCCTATCTTCTTCAACTTTCGACCCATCTGTATGAATATCTAAATAACTGTAAAATTTGCTTCTTATGTGGGTCTACTGACTTGTCCCAATAATACAGGTGTCTTTTTTCACTCTCTTCCTATTTTCCTTTAGTTTCATTATATTTAAATATACCCCAGTTTTTTGGAAACAGCAAAATAGGGATATTTCCGCAGGAGCAGGATTGGACACCCCTGCCCTATAGGCAATCGCCAGCCCTGCTGTTACATCTGCTTTAACCGAAGGAAAGCAGATGTAAACTTTAAAATAATTTGACCACTAGAGGGAGAAATCATTTTCTCTCCGAGTAAATGACGCATGAAATCTGCTATTTACAGGAAAGAATGACCATTTCTTCATATTAAGGATATAAAGTATGCATTTCACAAATTCATAACTAATTACTTGTTTGACATCGGATACCACATTATTACATTTAAAGTCATAAAAACCACTATAGGCTAATAACAATGTTTGAAAGGCATTTTCTCTATTGTAAATTATACTGAGGACCTTGTTTGGAATTGCCTGACACCAATCTTATTTTGAAATGTCAAGAAAGTTTACAATATGTGCATAAATCTACAAAGTGAAAGAATAGAAATGCATCATTCATAAAGTGTGTAGACATTTTTATTTAAATAAAATAAAAACTACATTATTACATATTTCAGGCTAGAGCACAATTAAATAAAACATTAAAGGTTTCATGTAAAATATTAAAATTGCCTGATATTTGTATTTTACAAATTTCTTTTTCATGACTGTGTATTCATTTATCAGTGGTTTGAGTTCTTTGACTAGAGGCTAGAGCACAACTGTGAGAGAACATAATCTAGCAGGGCATTGGACATTAATTTGTTTATATATACATATATATGTGTGTGTATGTATTTAATAATTCAAGCTGAAGTTTCTCTAATAAAATAAAACCGAAACAATCCAAAATTAAATCAATAAACTCACACAATAGTAAACAATAACTCAACACCAGTATCAGATAGTTTTACATTAAAGTGCAGTGAAGTGAATGTAGTATAGCATGAAAGTAAAGCACAGTTATAATACTGTATAAGCAAACACAAAAGCAAAATAATTTAACAGTAAATGAATATGCAAGTAATTCCAGCAATTAAAGCGTCACAAGTTTTTACATTAAACAGCTCAGGTGTTTCTAGAAACTTCTGGGAGAGAAGAGAGTGATAACATTTCATACATCACATGCTTGTTTCATTTAAAAAAAAACAAAAAAAAAAAACCCACATTCGATAAATTCAGTTTCTTATACATGTCATTTCACATCAGATATTTTAGCTAATAATTGCAGAAAAAGCAAGTATGCATTATGTGCAAAGAGCAAAAGGTATGAAACATCAGAATTAGATTTTATATGCACACAGAGGATTTTAAAAGGCTCCCAGGAGGAGAAATCAGATTTATATTTATTTAGAAATTTGATCATGTTACAATGAGCTCATAATGAAGCTGTTGAAAGTGTTATCTTTTAACAAAGGCAGGTCTGTGTCCTCTGGCTCATTTCTTCAGTATGTAGAATCTGAAAAAATACAAGATATTAAGAGACAGAATTAAAAAAAAAGGGAGTAAAGATTTTTGACCAAAGTCTTTGTTCATAAGTGAAGAATCCACTCAGACAGAAAGATATCTGGATACATTAGATAAACACAATCAATATATTACTCATGATGGGAGAAGGGCAAATACAACTCTGCAGATGGACACAACATGATCATTTGTTTACATTTCCTGATTAACAGAAATCAGGAAGTACTTTTTTGTCACACATTTCCAAAGAGAACCACTGACGATGACATGATTAATCTGTCCAGTCAAACTCACAATCCTTCATCCAAACTATTCACACATTCCTAAAAACCAGAATAAATGTTAGTAGTATTGATAATAAATGGATTTATTACACTACAAGATTCAAGTCACACACAAGAGACAGCCAATATCTGTCACAGAAGCTCACACTGTAGAAGCAAAGTCATATCACCGCCATATTTTATTATGGTTTAATAATACTTCTTTCTAATGCTGCTAGATAAAGAACTACCTGAGCAAAAGACATAAAATCACAAACATAAAAGCCACAAAAAGGTTTAAACATCACCTGCTACATCTTTAGATTCTAAAGCACAATAAAGCTCAATATTATTTAAATATACTAATTGTTTATTAACTGTTTAATAGTTCCCATAATTATCACCATGGTTTTGCAGACTGGAAGTGGTTATCGTGAACAAAAGTGTGTTTTCCTGAATATCATCATAATTGCAAGTGTGATATTGAACAGTTGAGTAAGTAAGAACGTATTGTTAATGACATACATTGTTGACAGAATATTGTCTGTTTTTCCTATTTCACCAACGAAAATAGTTCTGAACAAAGCCACATCAGAATTAATCAGCGTTTCTGAATGAATCAGCTGAATGAATGATTCAAGTGACTCATTTAGACAGTGTAAAACAAATAACAGAAAGCATAACCCCCCGATGTTCAGAAAATCCACGCCCTTGGCTATAATACTTACACATTTTTTTATCCCGTAGCGATCACAGCAGCAGCTGCAGCCACCAGCAGCACAACACCACCAACAATCACTGTGGCAGCACCTGAAGGCGGGACCTGGGAGTACTAAAGACAGCCAGCCATTCAGTGTAACAACCACATTAAACATTGACAGTTAACCAATAACTGTTGGTTTTTACTAGCCTGCCCCTCTGTTTCACGCGAACCACATAAACATAATTCTACTAGATACGCTCTGAGGCACTTCATGCAGGGCATTGGACTATTTGAGAAACTATCGTCTATCAAATACAAAGAGGAAACAAAGGTTTCAGGAGTTTAGTACCCAGATAGACGTAGACTAGTAGATAACTGAGTTGAGTTGAGGATATGCTTTTATGATTATTATTTTTTAATTAATATTTTTTTGCCCAAACCAGTGTTAGATGCAGTGTTTATGCAAAGATTTGGTTTCAACGAACAAGTATCAGTAAACAATTCTTAGAGTTTAAATCTAATTGATCTTCAGATCAATCTCAAAGTAAAAGGGCAGTAAAGTCTGATTTGTGGTGGATGGTGCAAATGTGATCATCTTTATTCAGGTGATGAGGATTGTGAAAGTCTGACAGTGTTGTAAGGTTAACCCTGCGTGGTGCTAAATGTTTGAAAACTAAATTAACAGCGAAAATAAACATTAAGTAGAGATTTCAGAAAAGTAATCATAAAAGTTATCAAAAGTAATCGTTACTTTACTTCAATAAAAGTACTTGAGAAAAAGTTACACTCACTGTTACATTTTAAATAGGTCTCAATTGTAATCTGCTGGCCTATTACATTTCCAAAGTAACCTTCACCCAACACTGCGGTCAGCATATCTATTCACTGCTCATTTGCATTTAAAAGTTCAACTTTCAGTCGTTGCTGGAAATCACCAGCTTTGATTTGCTTTGTCTATGGCAGTGTGAACCCATCATTCAATTAGAATATTATAAGAACAACATAATGCAGATTTAAAAAATAAAAAAAACATATACATCATATCATACTATACTATTCCTTTTATACCAAAACAACACGTGCGAGTCATGTCATTGTCTCTTAACTTACATTATCAGTGCATTAAAGGGATAGTTCTCCTAGATATGAAAACTGTCATCATTTACTCAGCCCAGAGTTGTTCCAAACCTGTATTTCTTTCTTTCTTGTGCTGAACACAAAAGAAGATATTTTAAAGAATGGAGGGAGGAGACCAAAAACTGATCCAACATTGACTCCTATAGTATTGTTTTTTTACTGCTGTGCAAAGTCTATGGGGACCGGCATCCGTTTGGTGACCTACCACTCTTCAAAAAAATAACTTCCATTACGTTTAACAGAACTTCATGCAGGTTTAGAACAACTTAAAAAAAAAAAAAAAAAAAAAAAAAAACTACTAGTTTAAAACAACTACTAGATGATGATGACAGAATTTTAATTTCAGATTTGAATGTTCTGGTAGGACTCTGTCAATGAATGTGGAGCACCAGTGAATCCACAGTTATTTAGAAATTAGATTGTGTCGGTTTGAATTGAGATCTTTTTATGATTCATTGTGGGGATGGCCAATACTTAGCCGAGCGATGCTGATCACATGCGCATCTACGTCCACCCCGTAAAAGCGGTTCCATATGATTAGAGGCTTAAATCCCCATCACCTGCCAGTCAAATGGAGCTGCGAAGTTAAGTACACACAGAGCCGTGGTTCACTGAGAAGCTTCAGCTATATCGAGTTCATTATTGAAGATGAATGCGTAGCTTTGATAATGAACTGGAGTATGGCATCAGCTTGTCAGTGAAACTACGACTCTGGTATTAAACTGCAGCTCCAGTTGAAGGAGGTGATGGAGATTTACCGTAATCAGGAAACAGCCTTTACGGCCTAGATGCGCAGATCATATCGTTTTCGATATATTGTCAGCCCTAATTCGTGATGCGAATTGTATACTCACCACCACTTGTTGTAGGTTTTTCTTCCTTTAATCACTGTAAAATTATGTGAAATATGCGGTTTAATTCTCAGACAGAAAAAACTTTGTAAATAAGCCGGTTATAACATTTAAATGGATTAGCACACACCGATGACAGTGCGGGTCTTCCCTAAAGGTGTTGATTGCTGTTGGTTACTTCATAATCTCCTTGGTCTGTGGTTTTGATGTTTTCAAACCTTACATCTCCAGTCTGCCTCTGAATTTCCCATCAAGAGCATCCTCATACACTGAGGGGTTATTATTATATCTTACTCTCTGTGGTATTTCTTACTACAGCTATGGAGAAGGGCCCCAAACCTCCAATCCTATCCACCATAAGTCTTTCTTTATTTCAGTGAGACCAGAGCGTTAGCGTAATAGAAATTTCCCTCTTTCTCTGGGGACGATTCTCCAAACACACCGGCAAAACAAAAAAGAACAGTTACACGGACAGAAAGGGAGGTTAAGAATCCTCTTGTGACTTTACTGGCTACATCTATAGCTGTAACATGCTTTCATAGGCTGCATAGTACTGAGTCACCAATGCACAACTGAATCCTAAGTTTATGTTACATTCCTTCCACTGATGATAGCATCCCAAAGGCAGTAATGTTATATCTGTAATTGTATTAGATACTGTGACTGCAATTGTTTGTTCACCAGAGAACCTATATTTGAACTTTTAACTCAATTTCTACAAATAAATCAGCATTTTAGTAATTAAATATTGAATTGGTTTTCAACAAATCACTTGTTGTATATCATTATCCTCAGAAGCTGTTTCTGAAATCAGTTTTTTTGAGAGAGGTAGCCTGGTATACAAACGCACTGACTGCAAAGTCATTACCTGATGGGACAGAGAAGGCAGCAGTCTTAGATTTTAGGACATAGTTATAATCTTCTATTTAAGTAAATATTTAAATTAAATTATAATAATAGTATAAAGGTCTGGGATTCATCTCATCCTGTGCTCATGAATTTAAACTAGCACGGCTCCAAAAGAAAGATACAAATGTACTTCATAAGGGGACTGTAACAACGGATCAACATTTCTGTGTTGATTGCAAGATTACAAACTATCAGCATCGTTCCTTCCCAATGTCAAAAAACAAACACCCGGTAATCACCCGTGAGAAATTATTAAAATAGCATACAGGTAGATTAAAAATAAAGAAATGAATTTAACACTAAACAACCAATTTCTGCCAATTCAAGAAAAACTGTTTAATCGGCTGGTTGTCTTTTAAAAAGTGCAACGCGGATAGTTACACTTTTTAAAAAACAGAAAACTTCTGCCTACATGATACAGTTATATATGCCGATTAAATTACCAAACAGATGTGAAACAAATAGACACTTTAGCAATCGGAAGAGAAAACAAAAGGTGTTGTTTAAGGAAGAACATCATATTACTTCCGCAGATCCAGACCAAAACGACCCAATGAGATGTTTTTCATATTGCCGTAGATCTGAGTAAAACAGAAGTTTCCGAGAAACTGAAGATTGTCAGTGAATATTATTTGTAATCTGCTCCGGTGTGTTTGTCGGTGCGCCATTCACCAGCATGGAACCGATCGACAGAATCAATGACTGACCTGAGAAATCAGACTGAAATAGCGGAAGAGACTTTATATCGACTGAGAACGTACTGATGAATTGTCTTGATTATATCTGAGTTTAAAGAGTCTTTATCTTCTATTACTGTTAAAGTAAAAAGGCGCAATGAGTATCTCACGCGACCGCCTCTTCTGTTGATATGCTTCTTCTTCTTCTTCTTCTTTCTGTTTATTGGCGGTTGGCAGACTAGCTTATTAGTGCATTACCGCGGCCGACACGCATCTGAGCTGAGTGTGGAATCATCGATGAATGTCTATGTATTTTTGGTAATGCCGTGTATGTATACTCATACTAAATACTACCAACTAATAGTCACAAAATAAATAAATAATATAAACAATTAAATAAATAAATAACCATGCAGTTATATTCTTATATAATTTCGCGTGTATCTTTACAGATATTTGCAATCAAAGGCAAATCTAATCGTGCTTATTCGCTTTTTATTCTAGCTTAATATATCTAGCTAGTGCATCATGCTTGGCCACCTTTGCTGCTAGGTTACTTTAGCGTTCTAGGCATTTGTCGTTCGTTGATTATAATGCGCGTACAATGCAAGCAGGTACATGCTCTAGCAGTTTCACAAATCCCAAACAATGGCATTACATAGATCCATTCAGGGATGTTGTCTTAATTCTATTTAAAATTACATTCGAGATGCAGTAGTGTCCTATTTTAAGTCATTGACTTATTACTGATTCTATCTAGTCTGTGCTATTGCCCCCTGTCATTGTTAGTGCGATAAGTCCCTAAATTCGCGCTAATTGAATCCTAGATAGATGTACGTCCAGTCTTCTCTTTCCTCGCCCAAATTTCTGGCCACGCATTTATAAGAGCGTATATCGCTTAATGATTCGTTTTTTTCGGGCTTCAATGGCCTTTAATATTAATAGTTATGTCAAAGTCCTATCTGATTCAAGTTGGCAAATGAATTCTTAGCCTGATTATCTGGCCATTCTGCATTTGCTTCAACTCAACATGTGTCTAGGAAGCCCAAATAAATGAACTAAAAATGCGGGCCCTAGAGGTTCCATTCTAGAAAATAATGAGCTTGCAGTAGTTTCAAGGATAGAAGGGACATCTTGTCTGGCAGTTAGACCTGGCTCTGATTGGATGCTCTTTACAAAGCCGGCAGAGGTGCGCTCCCAAAAAAAAGCTCTATGAATCTGAACCTATCTCCCTGTTTTTTTTATTCGATTCTCCTCTGAATCCGCACTGGAGTAGCCAGAACAATAGCTAGCCCAACTGCTGGCTGTAACTAGCAGATCGAAAAAATTCTGGGGTCTTTTCTACTAACTAGTTCATAATGTGGAAATAATCTAGTCTGCTATTCCCGTTTTCATAGTTTCTGATTCATTTTGAACGCATCAGTAAAGATCTGTATCCTATAATCATACTTCTGATACGCACATATTTGAAATATAACTCTTATTTTTATTGAGCTCACACTATCGCTGTTTGTCTCACTATCATCTGTTAAATAAAGATATACTATAGGATTTACCAACATTTTCACGGTGGGAGCTCGCTGACATGGTGTACTGTCTATTACTGGGAATTTTATCTTTTTTACAAGCATATATTGATTCTGCTATGTCCTCCATTCTGGACCAATAACACTCTTAATAGTAGGCTTTTTGCGCCATGTTTCACGGGGAACTTTATATAAACAATATTGCATTGTGTTAAGTAGGCGTGTTCATGGTGTTTTGGGCCCGGCGATCAAGAGAGTGCCGCAATTATACTGACCATTTCAGTTGTTTACTTTACGCTTATTTCCAACGCCGATTTCTATTTTCTCGTCATTTCATATGCCTGGAAGCTCTTAGGTCGGAAGTTTTAAATGCCGGCCATCAGGCAGTGCCACAAGCATATTCTCAAAGCCCTGCGTTTGTAGCAGCATCTACTTTTTTTAGTAGGAGAACTTACGTCGCCCGACACTCCTAAAATCCTACTACCATAATGCTTGATTGGGCTGATCGTATGGATAGGCCATATATATAATTTCCGTAAGAGAACTTCTACTTGCACCGCCTAATTCACATACCTGCTGACACATACGCATAAACATTCAGTGCCATTTTTGGGCACTTTGGTCAGGCAAGTTCTCTTACTTGTGTCATTAAAAGTTCAATGAGCGTGCGAGTACATCTAAATCACAGCACTCCTACAGAAATTATTTAGCGGCACCTGACACCCTGTTCCAGAAGCTTGTCCATATAATGACTAAATTAATATTAAATATTCTCTTTTTTGTTAAAACCAAAGTGATTTGTGTTTGTGGCTACTGATATTCGAAAACTATCCATTTCAGTGGCCGCACAGATTCTTCAAACTTTATTTATTGGCATCCCTGAGCTTTCTTAAAAAAAAAACTGGAGTATGATACATTTCGGCCTCTTTTTCCAAACGTGCCCCATCATCCCGCCATATAAAGATCTACCCACATCCTGGCTGTAAACCACTCGAATATATGCAGTTATCATTATAATTGAATAGAAGAGGGCTACACACCTCTCGCACCTTGAGGGGGGGGGTTCTAAGTGAGTGGTCCAGATTTTTCAACTGCATAAACAGTAGAACAAGATGTTCCCACTCTTAGGACCCTGAATTTTCCGCTCTCAAACCAAAAAATCCAACACCCAGTTATAAATTTCTTTCCTCTAATTCCCATATTCTTGAGTTTTATAAGTAGCCCTTCTTTCCATAACATGTCATAAGCTTTTTCCACAAATTCAATAAAAAACTGCAATCCCACCAAACTTCTTTATTTATCTGTGCCTTTCTTATTTCTGATTCTAAACGAATAATGATCCATTGTTGTTCTACCCCTTTCCGAAAGCCACGTTGATGAGGAGTAAAAAGACCTCTGTTTTTCTATTTCATATGTAAACACTACTTGTAATCATTCTCTCCATAATTTTGCACATGTTCGATGTTATTGCTATCGGCCTGTAATTTGTTGCTTCTGACCTATCTTTGCCAGGCTTTCCTACAGGGATAACTATTGAATGGTTTCCATGCTGAAGGAAGTTTGCCCTTTGCCCAGTATTTTGTTGTTATAACTTCATTAATTTAAAAAAGTGCTACATCTGATAATTTTCCTATCATACTATAACATATCTCGTCCTGCCCCGGAGAAGTGGTCTTTTACTTTAGCAATTGCTCTTTTTAATTCATAAAGTTGTAAAATCTGCATCTAGTGGGTTTTCCACTTGCTTCAACACTTATTCAAAATATCAGGATTTTCTCTTCTAACTCTTTCCATCTACACTCTTAAGCCTCTTCAGTCAAATTACTACTACAATTTACTTTTGCAAATACTTTAACTAGCATCTCTGCCTTCCTTTATTTGAAACTGCAATTTTCATTTCCATTCTTTTAATTACTGGCATGTTAAAAAGTCTTGCAAATACCTCCCAGCCTTCTAATCATACTCCAAATAATCTGAAATCTGTATTGTATTTCCCATCCACTATTATTACAGTAACTTTCTCCAATAATTTCTTTTAGCTGTTTTAAAATAGTTTTCCTTACTATAGCTTGTTGCTTTCTATACTTTATAAGGTCCGAGTATAAATACGATGATTTAACTTTCCTTAAATGCTTTATTCCTTTGTTGTATAACTTCTTCACACTTTTTATTCCACCTGGTACTTGACTTCCTTTTCCTAACCTGCTGTTTTTCTTTCCTAGGATCCTCTGTCGCCGTTTTATTTATAATTATTACTATATTTTTCCATTATATTCTTCTATTCCATCTTCCTGATCATACCGATTTCAATAATTCTATTACTACAAATATAACTGAATACTTCCCATCCCTTCCTGCATTCTTTAATTTCCATCTTTCTAGGTTTCCCTTGTTCTGCCTTTTGTATTTTAACACCCAATTCTGCTTTTAACTGGATAATGATCACTCCCTACTGTTGTTTCCTTCAAAACTTTCCATGTACAAATGCTTGCCATATTTTCTGATACCAATGTAAGATCTAGTACTGACTCCTGGCCATTTACAATGTTCACCCTAGTTCCTGATCCATCATTAATACACACCAGTCCTTTTCATCCAATAATTCCTCAATTACTTTACCATTAAAATTAGAATCTGTATTTTTACTACCCCCATAAACAGTGCTGTGACTATTAAAGTCACCACACCACACCACTTTATCCCCGTACTTAATTCCCACCATTTCTTCTAATTTTTCTTTTTGTAATTTTTACATGGGTTATATAAGTTGATCACCCTGACGCTACCTTTAATCAGTCCAGATTTCTACCATAACAACCTCTTTTTTCATTATTACTAATCTCTCTATACCTCACTCCTTGTTCAATAAAAGTTAATTACACCTCCACCTGTTCCTATTTCCCCATGTCTTTCCTTACACTTTCATAGCCTTCAATTCTAAAATCAAGATGAGCGTTTTAACCACGTTTCTTGTACACAAATAACCTTTGGTTTCTGTTGTAAATCTTCAATCTTCAATATACTTTTTAAAATTCCTGCCCATTTGCTAAAAAAAGCACTCCTTGCATTCCACTGAATTATCTCAAAATACATTATGTACCTACCCCATTAGTAGCCTGCGAACCTTGGGGACCACCTAACAAGTGCTTCTTTTAACTGACTCTACTGTTGTTTATCTCTTATGTCCAAATATTTCTCAGCTGCCCTAATTATTATCTTAATTCTTTCTGTTCTACTTGTCGTTTGAGCCGAGCAATTAATCACTCTCTGCCACGAATGTTACAAATTTTAATTTTTATCAACCACTAACGAATCCTTGTTGATTCTGCACTGATTCTTTTTGATTTTGGGTTTTCACACTTGTGGATTCATTTATTTTTGGTGCTTCACCACACTTTTCACTCTTTCTAATAGCATCAGCATATGATATTATTCCTTCTGTCATCTTGACATTTTGGACTTTTATTGCCCCTTTTCCTGACTTCACATCCTCCATATGCGGAGCTGTGTTCTCCCCCACAGTTACAGCATTGCAGTTTTAACATTTTCTCCACACTCCCCATATTGATGTTCTCCTGCACATTTACCACACCTTTGCCTACCTTTACATATAGCAGCCACATGCCCATATCTTTGGCATTTAAAGCATCTCAACGGCGGTGCTACATATTCCCTTACATTGTAGCTCATAAACCCAACCATCCACTCTTGTTGGCAATACTTCTTCTTCGAACTGGATCATTACAGACAAACTGTCTTTCCTCACCCCCATCCCTTGTATACCTGCATCCGTTTAACTTTGCAAACCTTTGCTCCAGTTAAACTCTTTTTAATCTCATCCTCTGACACTTCTGTTGGAATTCCATATATGACACCTTTAGTAGTTTTCCTCTCTTCCCATTTTGAGGCATTTTACTGAATTACTTGCCAGTGTTTTTTAATCGCAATGCTTTTTCTCTCTGCTTTTCATCATCTGCATATTAGCATTATATTTCCGTCACGTAATGTTTTTTGCATACTTAATGTTTCCCTAGCTTCATTTTAAGTGCTTCCGTTATCTTTAAATGGGTTCTTTGATCCAGGCACTTCAAATTGAATTGATAACCTTATGTTCTTCCTTCCTTTCCACAATTCTTCGATTACTTTCCTCATTATCACTATCCGTATTATGTTGATGTACTTTCTTCTTCCTTTTCCTATTTACTAGGTTCCACTCCATTTCATTCCTACCTCCCTCACCAGCTTCTTCCATCCATGTCCTCCTGTTCACTTCCTGATCCATCGTCACTTCCTACCATCTCTACTCCAGTCACAGTTCAGTGCTACCAACCGCCCTGACACCTCTCTGGCTGAAGCATCTCATATGCTTCTTCTTCTTCTTCTTTGAACTTTTATGGCGGTTGGCAAACCAGCTTTAGGTGCATTTACCGCCACCTACCGGACTGGAGCGTGAACATGCAAGAAATAATCCTCTCTTTTAACCGACACTTCAGATATCAAAGTGTTAGTTAACCCAAAAATGAAAATGCTGTCATTAATTACTCATCCTCATGTCGTTCCAAAACAGACCTCCGTTCATCTTCAGAACACAAATTAAGATATTTCTGATGAGTTCTGAGAGCTCTCTGACCCTCCCATAGACAGCACTGTAATTACCTTTACATTTACATTTACATTTATCATTTAGCAGACGCTTTTAATCCAAAGCGACTTACAAATGAGAACCGTAGAAACAATCAGATCAACGAGAACAACACGCTGGGTATACAAGTGCTATGACAAGTCCTCAGTTAGTGTAGTACAGAACACGTAGCCAGGGGTTTTTTTTTTTTTTTTTTTTTTTTTTTTTTGGGAATATGATACGAAAAGAAAAAAGGTAGTACTAGTATTAGTTTTTGGTTAGTGCAGGCGAAAACGATGAGTCTTTAGATGTTTTTTGAAAATGAGTACAGAATCAGCTGTTCGAACATTGAGATCGGAGGTCATTCCACCAGCTGGGAGCAGTCCAGGAAAAAGTCCGTGAGAGTGATTTTGAACCTCTTTGGGATGGCAACACAAGGCGTCGTTCACTTGGCAGAGCGCAAACTTCTGGAGGGTGCATAAGATTGAACTAGTGAGTTTAGGTAAGTTGGCGCCGTGCCAGTGGTCGTTTTGTAGGCAAGCCTCAGTACCTTGAATTTGATGCGAGCGGCTACTGGTAGCCAGGGTAACCTGATGAGGAGAGGAGAGTAACAATGGGCTGTTTTTTTTGCTCACTTGAAGACAACCCTCGCTGCCTGCATTCTGGATCAGTTGTAGAGGCTTGATAGTACAATGCAGGAGGCCCGCCAGTAGAGCATTGCAATAGTCCAGTCGGAGAGAACAAGAGCTTGGACAAGAAGTTGGGTGGATTGCTCTGACAGGAAGGGTCCTAATCTTTCGGAATGTTTGAATAAGGCAAATTCTACAGGAGCGGGGTCTTTGTAGCAAATATGGTCTGTGAAGCTTAACTGATGATCCATCACAACTCCTAGGTTTTTTTGCATGGCTGTCCTGGAAGGAGTTATGGTTGGAACGAACCCCGCTGTTCTAGAGAAGTTGTGATGAAACGATGGGTTAGCTGGAACCACACCAGCAGTTCAGTCTTAGTAAGGTGGAGCTGAAGGTGATGGTCATTCATCCAGCTAGAAATGTAACAACTCAGACAGGCTGAAATGCGAGCACTACCGTCGGGTCATCTGGTTGGAATGAGAAGTAGGAGTTGAGTGTCATCAGCATAGCAGTGATAGGAAAAGCCATGCTTCTGAATGACATGATCCTAATGACGTCATGTAGATGGAGAAGAGAAGCGGTCCAAAGTACTGGGCCTTGAGGAACCCCAGTAGCAAGTTGTTGTGACTTAGAAACTTCACCCCTCCAAGACACCATGAAAGGATCTATCAGACAGGTAGGAGTTAAGCCACTGGAGAGCGGTTCCAGAGATGCCCATCTTTCTGAGGGTGGGACAGGAGAATCTGGTGATTAACGGGGTCAAAAGCAGCAGACAGGTCCAGCAAAATGAGTGCTGAGGATTTTGAAGCTGCTCTTGCCAGGTCGCAGGGCTTCAGTAACCGAGAGCAGGGCAGTCTCGTTGAGTGGCCACTTTTGAAGCCAGATTGATTGCTGTCTCAGGAGGTTGTTCTGTACAAGAAACATAGAGAGCTGGTTGAACACAGCTCGGTTCGAGTGTCTTTGCAATGAATGGAAGAAGGGATACCGGTCTGTAGTTTTTCTCTGAAGTGCTGGATTTAGAGATGGTTTCTTCACAGTGGGCTTACCCGAGCCTGCTGAAATGCTGAGGGAATGTTCCAGAGTGAAGGAGAGGAGTTTGATAATGTGAGTAAGTGAGGTATGACTGAAGAAGAAATCGCTTGAAGGAGGTGAAGTGGGGATCGGATCCAGAGGGCAAGTAGTTAGGCATGACTGGACATGCTATAAGGTTTGGAAACGTCCGTCTCTGAGAGTGGAGAGAAGGAGGAGAACGAGTGAGCATTAGTCCGTTGTGAAGTTATCCTCAGTCTGCGGCGTGGAGAATTGGTCACTGATGGTTCATTGTCTTATTTTGTGAAGAAAACTGCAAAGTCATCAGCTGTAAGAGTCGATTGAGGAGGAGGTGGAGGCGGATTAAGAAGAGAAGAGAAGGTTTTGAAGAGTGTCCGAGCGTCACAACAGTTGTTAATCTTGTCGTGGTAATATGGATGTTTTAGCAGTGAAGACGTTTGCAGAGAAGGAGGAGAGGAGAGACTGATACAACACTGAGGTCGGTAGAGTTTCTTGATTTAAGCCATTTCCTCTCTGCAGCCCTGAGTTTAGAGCGATGTTTCACGGAGTACATCGGACAGCCAGGGGGCAGATGGGGTGGTGCTTGCTGGTCTAGCGACAGTGGGCAAAAGTTGTCCAAGCAGGAGGTCAGAGTGGAACAAAAAGTGTCCCGTAGCACTGTTCGTGTCCAGAGCTGAAAACTGCGAGAGTGAAGGAAGTGAGGATGCAACCACAGAGGATAGGCGAGATGGAGAGAGTGAGCGTAGGTTTCCGTCTGGACTTCAAACACGTTTTAGCATCAAAACCATCAACAGAAAATATAAAATCAAAAATAAAGAGGAAGTGATCCTATGTGTGCAGTGGAGTAACTAAAGTGTTGTCCACTGAGCAACAGCGCATGTAGATGAGGTCCAGTTGGTTGCCCGATTTTGTGAGTGGCCGTAGTAGAGACTCGCTTGAGATCAAATGAGGCGAGCAGAGTGTTTTGAAGTCAGCAGCCTGGGGTTTATCTAGGTGGATGTTGAAGTCACCAAGCAGTACCAGAGGAGTACCATCTTCAGGATAATTGATGATAGCAGCACGTCCAACTCCTCCAAGACAGTTTTCCCCAATTGACCTGGGGGACGATAAATGACCACAAAGTGGATTTTAACAGGTGGGTTACAGTAACAGCATTTGATTCAAATGAACCGTGGACCTGTAGGTGGTGGTTTTGAAGATAAATTTCCAAATCTTTCGATATAAGGAGACCCAGTATACCAGTTCTACTCCACCCCTCCCAGTCGTACGAGGGGTGGTGGAACAAGTGAAATGAGTGGAGAGGGCTGCGGGAGTGGCAGTGTCCTCAGGTTTGATCCAGGTCTCAGTCAGTGCCATGAGGCTGAGACCAACGAATGATAGCAATAGAAGAAATGAAGTCTGCTTTGTTAACAGCGGACTGGCAGTTCCAGAGACCAAGTGGAATAGAGAGCGTCGGAGTAGAGGTCAGAGGGACAGGCCTTAGATTTGTCAAGGCAGGCCTTCCTTTCGACGTACATAGCGTGCTCTCCGAGTGTTTAGTAGTGATAGTAGAGATCTGAAAGCACATAGTGACTACAAGTGACCAAAATAAGTATGTTTTGCGGAAGAGCTGTACAAAAATTGAAGGGGAGAAAAAAGCAATACTCAAGTGCCCTGTCGGTTGTCCCCTGCTCGCGGTGGAGTCGCGCAGGTAGAGTCGATGGTCTTTACACTCGTTTTCGGTCCTTCACACGAGGAGGAGCTTCACAACGAGGGCTGCCGCGCCCACCGCTGCCGCGGTGACACCTACCACTTATATATTTGCCTGATTACCTGTGATTGAAGTCAGCTTGTCACGCCTCTCTATTTAACACAACAGACCGAAACTGTCCAGTCCCCGCGATAGTCAAACGCAAAACCAAACGCCACAATTCACACGTAAGACACACAGTGATTAAAGCAACGTTTCCCTAGCACCGATAATCACGCAGTACTCTAATGAGAAAACGAGGCAAAAACACTTACAAACTGCTGTCCTTCTCTGTCGCTCGACTGTTTCTTTCTGATAGTAGGCGTTTACAAAACAGCTCTTTAAGTACTTTTTACCGGCTTACTGGCTATTGTCACGCCTCTCTATATAAAACAAAGAAACTCCACATTCAATACATATAAAATAGCGGCCTTAATGTTTACAATTCACACGTAAGACACACAGTGATTAAATCAAAGTTTCCCTAGCAACGATAATCACGCAGTACTCTAATGAGAAAACGAGGCAAAAACACTTACAAACTGCTGTCCTTCTCTGTCGCTCGACTGTTTTAACTTCTGACAGGCGTTTACAAACAGCTTACAACAGTTTACAAAACAGCTCTTTAAATTACAGTTGAGTCCCTGATGACACGTGGATTATTTTACCGATGTCCTTGCTACGTTTCTACACCTTGATCGTGGTAATTACATTGCTGTCTATGGGAGGGTCAGAGAGCTCTCAGAATGCATCAAAAATATCTTAATTTGTGTTCTGAAGGTGAACGGAGGTCTTACGGTTTTAGAACGACACAAGGATGAGTAATTAATGACAGCATTTTCATTTTTGGGTGAACTATCCCTTTAATTAAACTGCAAATATTCCAAGGCCAACCAATATATATAAACACAAAGCATAAAGAAATAGAATGGTGAAAGGAGTGAAATTATTTCCTTATGAAATGAATTCTTTGTGAAGCCAAACATTAAGGAACTCTCGCAATGCAAATGTAAATGCAACAAAACAATGGACTTTGATCTCCTCGTGGAGCCAAACACTCAAGAACTCTCGCAATGATTTGATCAGATAGGAAGATCTAGAAGAAAGACCATTTACTCTCTGGTCCCTTCACCCATCCTTTCTCCCTGGGTACATGGTCCAGGTCAAATGTTGACAGAGAAATGCCAAGAACTCAAGTTGTTTTGGCACATTCAGTTACATAAATCATGTAAATACTAGCCTGGGTGCCAGCCCGAACCCAGCCCACAGCATTTTTTTCTGCCTAGAATATGAGTATGATGAAGTCAGGCTATGTAAATACCATATTTTCAATGAAAAAAGCCCATATATTTGAGAAAAAAAAAAACTTGACTACTACAGAATTTGGAATGGTTTTACTGGTTATGATGGGAACTGTACTGGTTTCAATGGAAACTGTAATCGTCCCCGTTGGTCTCTACTGGTAATTTGTTGCCTTTTATTGGTGGCTTGTTAAAACCAGTAAATCCTAATCAGAATCAGAATCAGAATCAGAAAGAGCTTTATTGCCAAGTATGCTTGCGCATACAAGGAATTTGTTTTAGTGACATAAGCTTCCAGTACACAAAAGACAACAACACACAGTCACAAAAAATACAAAAATAAAAACCCTTTGCAGATAAATAAGTGTAAAAACAATTGTGCTATAAATGATAATGGAATTGGATTGAGTAAGATGCAGGGATTTACTAGATGAAGGGGTTAACAAATAAATATAAGGATATTGCACATATGGAATATCCAAAACACACTTAGCTACAGGAAAGCATTTTTAATGATTTTAATGGTAAATAGTTGATGGTTTGTAATGGTATTTGTAGTGGAACCCATTAAACTGATGCTCCACGCTGTCTCTGTGAATGGTAAACCACTTTGACTGGCCATATCACTCATTTTGACATTGATGAGCACCGTCAGACCACTGAGGCATAATGTAACCTTTAAAGGGGTCACGGATGCCCATTTTTTACAAGTTGATATGATTTTTTAGGGTCTTAATTAATAATATCCTTTGGTTATGTTGTTTGCTCATGGGAGTGGTTGGAGCTAAAGACAGATTGTCTTTATTTTCTGTTGTCTTACCATTGGAAAAAGCGTAAAGGCTAACTCGAACCACATGAAGCACCTCAGCCAATCATATAATGGCAGTGTCTTCATTGGTCAGTTACAGTTTACGCTGCAGAGTAAAAGAAGAGCGGAAATTGCTGGTTACTGCAAAAAGATAAGGGTTTTATTGTATTCGTTAAAAAACAGCATGATTTGGCGTACATAACACTGATACTACTCACTAAAAAGGCAATTTATTTGTTCCAATCTGGAAGCCAAGAATACCTTTATATAAAAGTAATTCAAATTAACACAGATGGCTTCAACAAAATGCCTATTCAACTGATTAACAACCTCAGAGCTCACAACAGGTCTGTCTATAAAGGTTTTTCAGTTGTTGATAAAAATCTATTTCCTTATGGAAAATGAATGGTGCTTTTACTTCCGGAATCCGACTGTTGTGCTCTATTCTATTCATAGACTATATTTGCATATGATGTCATAAGTTCTTTGAGCATTTTTACATAATATGAATCCGTTAACTGTTGAATGCAGCGCACTGTTCGCTCAAATACAAAAAAAAAAAAAGGTTTTACACCACCAGCAACACGCACTGACAACGCAATCTCATTCATGTCAGTGGAGAGTTGGGGATTTCTGACAACACAAGCGACACTGAGCTTTGGCAACAGGATGTAGCTGTGTACAGCGATGTGATAAAGTTAAGATAGCCCATGTTTGTCTTTATGTACATGAAGAGCAATTTACAGTTTAATTATTACAAACGTCTACTGAAATTGAGGAAGCAAAAAGAACTAGTAGCTTATAGCATGTCTTAAAAATGCGAAAGAGGTATTAAACTAAGAAATAACTGAGAAATTATACACTTTTGCATAATAGCAAATCACCCAATAGACAAACACATACAAAATATACATTTTCAGTGTGTTTTTATTATTATTATTATTATTTGGTTGTTTCTGCTCTGGCTGCAGTAACTTCCACCAAGTGTTTCCTGTATTTGCAACACAGTGGTCAGGAGTAATCTTACACCATTTCTCTTTGAAAAACTTAATTTCAGTTTAGCAATATTCTTATACATGCACAGCCTCAGATGGTGTATTATCTTATTTTAATGTAAAAGTTAAATTACACCTGTGCTTCATCTGTCCTTGGAATATACAGTCAAACCAAAATTTATTCAAACACCTTCAACAGTTCACACATTATCACAGTTTATTCTCTATAGTTTGGAAAATGGTGATAAAATATGACAAGAAATCAAGAGTTAAACTCTGTCAGGACAAAATCATCTTGATAATGTCAGATAACTTTGATAGAAAGGAATGTAAGGTCAAAGTGTAAAAAACAAATTTTTGGTCCCTAATTTTTTATCAGCTTTACTGGTCGTCCCACTGTATGAAGAATTTTTGTGTATAATATGTCACAGTTTTACTTTATTTTGCTATCCTCACTTACATAAATGAACTATAGTGTTCTGCACCCACTAGTAAAAAAAATACCAAAAATGGTTTATTTTTGGTTTGACTGGCTTCTTTTGTGGTGTCATCCCATGCTGATTTTGTTTAGAAATAATCATTCACTGGCACTTTAGCTCAACATTGAGCATTTGTCACTATTTCAGCACAAGAACATGTATAGACAAAGATGAACTTTCTCCATGTCATAAATGAAGCATTACAATGGACTGATCAACATCAAGGCTTTAAGAGCAAGTTAGAAATTATTTCCAGTTTTTTTAACTCCTGAGTCCAGTTAACTTTTTTCTATAATGTACTGTAAACAATGTGTTCAGTAAAGTCATTAAAACTTTTTTTTTGTTTGTTTGATTTGAGCATGCAGATTAGATTAAATTCTGTTACAGTTAAATTTAGGTAAAAGTAAATGAGGTTCCCATTCTGAGTTCCCTTTCTTTCTTTGAAATTGCTTAGCAGTCTAAGTCATCTTTTTTTTTTTTTTTTTTTTTTTTTTTTTTTGTTGAAAACAGACAAATAAGCTATAGTAGTTGTTTCTAGACTAGATTAATAAATTAAATTAGTCATTACAAGAGTGAGACAGGTCATTATCATTAATGTGATGGCATGTAGCTCTACAAAAACATGAGAGACTGTGGTTTAGAAAAAAAAACAGCTGACTAGAAGTACAACAGACACGTACTAACACAAACAGGAACAGTTTTCATTTCAAGTAATTACAGAGTTCTCTACAGGACTAATACATTTCTCCTTTTCTGAGCTGCTGAAGAAAATGTTTTGCTTGTATGTTTTTTGCTGTTTGTGCTTTTGGCATCTGGTTGGTAAGTTTGAAATATTTTTATACTTTTGATTGTACCAGAACTAGCATTTCACTCTGAGATCTACTCTGCTTTTGGTCTCACACTCATTTTAGTGCATTTATTACAGATAATGCAGCTTCACTGATTTATGTCAGTCTGTGTGTTATTAATGGGACTGTAATACTGTTCATTCAGATCATCTAGAGATTCTGTACAATAAGTGTCTTTGTTTGCTACCAGTTGTACGAAAAGATGATCATACTGAACACTGAATACTATAATTTGTTGAACATGAAATAGAACACTAAAGGCTATTAGCTGAAATATTTGTATTATTGGATTTTGTTGAACATGAAATAATCTCGGATAGATAAAACAAATAGGAAAAAAAAAACATTAATTAAATGACAACAGCAGAAGCGTTTAAAAAAAAACTGCCCCTTGTGAAAATAGAGCAATAGAAAGGTGAAATTGAGAGATGTGTTTCTCGTTCATAGATTTTTGGGGAACTACCACAAATGGTGTTCACACAGACTGTAAAATCATGACTGATGAGGAGGATCATGTATATCTTTGCTAAGGTCCACATAAAACTTCATATAAAGCATGCAAAACAGATCAGTCTCTGTGGTTTTTCCTTGTAACGGCTGCTGCAGCTTTATTTCACTTCTGATGTTTAAGTTCAACAAGGGCTGGAGATAAAGGTCTTTCACACACAGTCTGGCCTGAGCTCAACTAGATGAAAATCAGCTCACATTTCACTTTTCTGAAGAAAAAAAAAAAAGAGTTCACTTTACCACAGTGTTCAGAGACTCAATTTAATTTCAAAGCCAAGAAGAAAGCATGTGATCATTTCAAAACTACAAGATTAAAGATAATCCTTGATTAAACCAAAGTCATTTATTTTAACTTTAACAAGAACTTTAATAAGTGAATCAAAAACAAAACATATCTGTTCTCCAGTGTTTGCTGATCCGGAGTCAGTGTCAGTGACGGAGGGAGAATCAGTCACTCTACAGACTCGTGTTACTGAAATACAGACAGATGATCTGATAACATGGACATTTGGACATTCAACGACTCTTATAGCTCAAATCAATAAAGTGGAGGGAATTGTCTCCACATATGATGATGTTCTTGATGGGAGATTCAGAAACAGACTGAAGCTGGACGATCAGACTGGATCTCTGATCATCACAAACACCAGAACCACAGACTCTGGAAATTACACAGTAAACATCAAAGGCACAAATAAGACCACATACAGATTCAATCTTACTGTCTATGGTAAGTCACAGCTTCAGTTGTGCTTGTTTTGTCTATACTATTTATTAGAAAATCTAATCTTAATATGGGCTTCTTACCAGTGGCTTAACTTTCATGATTTGGAATTCATTTCTTAAACATTTGATGGTCCTCTGTCACTCCCACAGTTTACAAGAATGCATTCAAATACATAAGAATATAATTATAGCAATTACAATTACAATCTGAAGGTCTCTAAAGCATTGTTTCACAAAATATGAAAAGTTCATTGTTTGTTGTCTGCCCTTATATACTACTATCCCTCAGGAAATTTCACAAAATACCTTATTCTATTTACTTTTAATGAAAAGTGAAATTTGGGTTAATTTCATTTGCATAGCATTTTTCACAATACCCATTGTTTCACAGCAGCTTTACAGAAAGTCACGTGAACATGTACAAAGTAATAAATGTTTGCAGTGTCTCAGACTCTTGATTGGTTGAATATACTTCAGAGAAGTAAATATTAACAGTTTAATGTTTAAATATATTTCTTATGGCAACCAACCCATAGAACCGTGGGAGTGAGTTTTGCACAGACACTCAAAATATAGTTCACTTTAATATATTTTAAAATAAGCAAGTATTTCTGTAAGTTGTGCAGTGTTAGAATTATTATATTATACAATGTATTATATAAAGTTCATAACTTTAAGATATAAAGAAGTCACAATTTATAGCAAGACATTAACTATAAATACAAAATAGTTGAGCATGATAAAAGAAGAAGTGACCCTAGAGACAGATTACTGAACAATATATCAAGAAGCATTTCAAGAAGTCAGCAATGTCTTGTCAATTACTCCCTAAATTATTCTCTTTTTTCCAGCTCGTCTGTCTGTTCCTGTCATCAGCAGAAACTCTCCACAATGTTCATCATCATCATCATCATCATCTTCATCATCATCACAGCAGAATTGTTCATTGGTGTGTTCAGTGGTGAATGTGAGTCATGTGACTCTCTCCTGGTACAAAGGAAACAGTTTATTGTCCAGCATCAGTGTGTCTGATCTCAGCATCAGTCTCTCTCTACCTCTGGAGGTGGAATATCAGGATAAAAACAGCTACAGCTGTGTGATCAACAATCCCATCAGCAACCAGACCACATATCTGACCATCACTCAACTCTGTCACACATGTCCAGGTATATGAATGCTAAAATATCTTGTGACTGTAAAAGCCTCATCTGAAGAAGCATATACATTTATTACAAACAGAGCTATGTGCTGCTCTTTATAGTGTTTATCATAGATCAGACATATTTACTCACACTACTGACTCTCTTTAGCCGCTGCAACACCAGGTCCACAGTCTACTTCAAACTCTACTTCATATTCTCCAGGCTCTGAATCTCAGATAGTGTTGATTTCTGCTGCTGTTGCTGCTGGATTTCTGTTGATTGTAGCAGCAGTCGGGATCTACTGGATCTACAGGAGACACAGAAAAACAGACCAAGAAGGTAAGAGTATCCTATTGCTGACACATCTGTAAAAGTATTAAAATAATAATAAAACAATAATGTTGTTGATTTTGTGTTGATTTAATGATTGTTGTAGGAACAGATCAAACTCGTAATGAAGAGGTCACTTACGCTGATCCAATATTCTACAAACAAAAAGCACAGAAACCGGTAAGAGAATTTAGAACTGCCATTAATGCATATGTCCCATAACCATCCATCCCCTCTTCCTTCTGTTATAATACAAACAATGACAATAATTCAAAATAATAATAATAATAATACATATTATTATTATTATTATTATTATTATTATTATTATTATAAAAAGCTATAATAATTATTTTTAGTAGTAGTTGTACTAATATTTGTTTAAATTACATATGCATGAATTATTATTATTATTATTATTAAGTAAATACGTAATTAAATATGAATGAACTATTTACTTAATAATACATTTAAAACTATTGCACATAATACATAATAATCTAAATGTATTGTGACACGTCCTACAAGAAGCGCAGTGTTAATCCGGGTAATTTACTTATTTCTGGCGAAATTACTTCATATATCCACTGAAAAATGTCTAAACAGTATAAATGTCAACCAGGAAAAGATGTTAGTTCAAAAAAAAAAAAAAAAAAAAGATCCTGAAGCAAAGTTAACATGAAAACAGTGAGTTCAATGGACCTCAGACGGATTACAAAAAAAGGAGATACTGAGTTAAATTAATGTGCAAACTTTTTGGCCAAGTCAGTCCAGTATACTCAACACAGGTCTATGTCTGATTTTAATCATGCAGACATTTATTCATACTCACAAATGCTGACAAATAATCAATTTTTACACTAGCGGTTTAAACTAGAACTGCACAACAAGATCTTTTTGAATCTGTGAGAAGAAGCTGTTAAGCAAAGACCATTTCGACAGCCCTGACTGTGACACAGAGTGTCAGTTAAGAGATTTTGCTATATTGTTTATATTCACATAACACTGTAAATATATCCACTTAGCACAGTACAGCTTAAATTTACTGACATGTTAGAGTGACAAAAACACATGGTAGATAAAGAGAGGCATTAAAGGCACACACACACACACACACACACACACAAAAAAAAAAAACACAAGAAAAGAAGTCAAATCGGTAGGCTACATGCACCTGAAGTGCATGCACATAGTTTCAGTCATAATTTAATTCATGGCAAGTATTCAAGTGAACACAGCAGGTTATTTTTTTTTAGCAAATGTAAACAGTTGGGAGAAAATCAAATGTGTATTAATGTATCTGATCCATGCATTAGGTCTTAAAGTGACAGCAGCCTAGCATTCACTGCTCTTGACTGAATGATTCTAGTAGCTTTAATAAGCATTAATCTGTATTTTATACAGTGAAGACTATGCAGCATTTTAGATTCTGTAGCATTATTATTTCTTCTTTATTTTGATATTATAACAACCTTATTTTCAGCATAAAAAGTAATATGGCCGACCCTTAGCTTCAGTTGTTAATAAGTTTTGATTTGAAGTTTAGATTTGAAAACAGTTATTTCATAAGAGAAATTACCAAAAAAAATGGAGGGGAAATATACATGGTCAGGGTCAGATACAGATCTCTCAACTTCATAAAACAGCTGCAAAAACACTTCTTATAATTAACATGGTATAGTTCAGTGTGTTAAACTGTCTCACCGGAAACTGAGGCCTTCAGAAAACCAATGTGACAGAAGAAAGTCACACATCCACAACAGGAACAGGGGTAAACACATGTAATCCAACTTGTAGAACTGACAAACACAGACTGGGGCTTAAATACACAGGATAACGAGGGAATTGGGAGGAACACAGTTAAACAGAATGGTTAAATAGACAGGGGAGAAACTGGGTCACGGAGCACATGGGGAGGGAAAACACAACAAAGACAGTCCAGGGGCGTGAAATTACTCCCCCCTTCCAGAAGAAGCGTCCCGCACCGTAACAAAAACCAGAAGGAGGGACGGGTGGGAACTTGGGAGGAGTCTCAGGAGGAGGACAGACACCTGGGAGGGGGCCAGCAGACAGAGTCCAGGGAGGTGACAATGGAAGGAGGAGCCAAGGAGGAAACAGGAGGAATCAAAACCTATCCCTAACACTAACCCTAAACCTACCCTAATAGTCTGAGAGTTAGTAGACATGTAGTTGCAAATTAATGAGAATTAGTTGACATGTAGTTACAAAGTTTCTTAGTAGAATGTCTAAAGTGATCATACCGCCCAGAACAACTTAGCATCCTGAAGACTTGCACACCAAATGTTTGATATGTTAGCAAATAATGCACTTTGGCAGCAGTTTTAAAAACAAATGAGCAGATCTGACATGTGTCTCTTGCTATCTTTGTGTCTTTCAGGGAGTCAAACAGGAGGATGAGGTGGTGTATGCAGGCGTTGTCACAAAAACATGATCAAATTCCTTATTAATGTTGCAATCACAGTCAGTACAGTTTCCATGCAAGCTAGAAAGACAACCAACTATAAAGCTGTCTTTGTGCCAAATTTTTTTCAATGTTTTCACATGCTGCATGCTATGTTAGTCTTCAGCTGAAATGTGTTATGCAAGTTAAATTTGGGGATATAATCAGTTAAATATGTACTTACTCTTATATTCCATGCAACTGTATAATGTTTTTGAACATGTTTTAGAAAACGCTTCCCCCTAAAGACGAGATTTTACAGCTTTCCGTGTTTTCACTGTTATATGCTTGGGGGCGCTATTACACGCTTCTGAATGAGACCAGAATCTTCCGATCAAAAACACAGACGAGGAAGACACACAAACAAGCGTTCTAATATGTAAGCATATGCGTATGAAAAATAATACGATTTTCAATAATAAACAGCATATAAATCAAAACTGTCTAATGTTAACGAAATATCAATCCAGGAAGTGGTAAAGGTCGTGCAAGATTTGGGGGTGCTGATGGACGCGATCTACTGCATCTATGTTTTGATTATTCCACTGAATATAATCCAGTTGTACTCTTTGATAAAAAACATGGTTTTCTTTTTGTTCAAAATATTATGGGGGCTACAAAAAAATAGATTACAAAATATTACAAAAAAACGCTGCCAGTGGCTGGCAACTTTTTTCAGAAACGCTGGCGGGGGAAGAGTTAATCACTTAATTTGGTCAATAATAGATTCCACATGCTGAAAAACTAATGAAGCTCGAGCCGCATTCAAAGCTGTTGTAAATTATTATACAAACATACACCTTTGTTTACGCGACTGTGTGTTGCTCGGCAACCACTCCGCTTCATGTCCCTAGTAACAACGCCCCTTAGCTGTTATAAATTCACTGTAAACCACGGCTTCTTGGGGCTTATTGCTTTAATACATTCAAATATGTAAACATGAATTATTTACATTGGCAAATGAATGACGATATAATGCAGCGTTGTTCGCACCAAGATGATGGCCATCATTCTGAGGGTGTAAATGCAAATTAAAAATACAGAAACAACAATAATACAGTCTGCAAAATGATGATTTTGTCACAAATATTATCAGCAAACAGACGATTTGGGTGTTTTTATTGCCGTGTGTAATGAATGTTCAATGAATGCATCTGACACTTGAGCAGCTGCAGTCACAATAAAACCTGCTGTGGTTGGATTTCTTTGGCTTTGGAAAGAAAAGGGCTTTCATCTTCTGGTGGACAAAACAGCTTATGCATGCAAATCTATAACTGGACATTTGTGGTGAGTGCCAGCATGTGAATGTGTGTGTGTGTGTGTGTGTGGGGCGGGATGGGGGGTATACCTTTGCACTGCACTTTAACGCAATTTAACTTCCTTGTTTGTAATCTGAAATAAACTACTGAATCTATAAATGCAGATGCTTAAACAAAAACAATTGTCAAATCAAGCTGTTACATTAGATAAAATATGAAAATAGCCCTATGTAAGTGAAATATTAAGAATGATATTCTATGGCATATGCATCTGTCTCTCTCTCTAAATAGATCAGCAGAATCAGCATATTTTTCAAAACAAGTTAGTCTAACTAGCAACATTCTTTTTTCTTTTTTCTGAAGAACTTTTCACCTGTCAACATCAAGGACAAAAACAAAAAACACCTGACTCAATGCAAGTTGTAAAAATTTATGGTATGCTATAAAAGGTTTTTTTTTGTTGTTGTTGTTAAATTTTTGTTTTTGTTTAACCACTACTGTTAATGCAACATGAGTTACACTCAACCACATGAGTCCATCAGACACACGTAATTTTAGCCTTATGAAAAAAGGACTGCATTATTGAATCGCCATAAATGGAAAGAAGTGTTTTTTTTTGTCTGCAAAACTTTTAGAATTACAGCATCTTTGCTAACAAGCACTTCCTGATTTTGTTGAGTTAGATGTGTTCCTAGGTCAACATATTTTGTTGACCCTGGAACATTTTAATCCAAAAATGTAGTATTTACCATACACCTAAACCTAAACCTAACCCTAACCATGAATAATCTCTAAAATCAGAGGAAATGATAGATAAATGACATTGACGTACTAGCACCAAACACTGATTGTAAACCTGAACTTCACCAAAACTATAAACTGGTTCTTCAAATCTGATTGGTTAATCACAATGTTGTTCCAGGGTCAACAAAGATGTTGAGCCAGGAATGTTGCACTTGGTAAAATCAGGTCCTGCTTGCTAACAAGGCCATGCTAAGCCAGCTAAACCCTGATATAATATCATGAGTTACACTGTTAGACCAGCGCTCTCTAGTGTTCACAACAAGAATTCAACTCTACAGAAGTGGGCGTTCATACCTCTCACAATATATACCGTTTAAGAGGGGTGTGGTTTACTCTCCTCAGGCCACAAGAGGGCGCATCGAGCAAAATATTACTAATGCACGTTTATTCAAAGCATAAGATAACAAGACTATCTGTGGAAAAAGTGCATAATGTTTAAAATAATAATAATAAGCCAATTATAATTAATTAAGTTGCTTAAACAACTATAAACAAAACAGCATCATGTATGTATTCAAAGTTTAATACAAAGGGCGGAAAGCCAATCACAGAGTACATTTTTAATTTAAAAACACAAATAGCAGTGGGATGAAAAAAAAAAAGAAAAAAAACCATTAAGTCTCGAGATGTGCTTTTTTTTCAAAGTTGAACTTGCATTAATTTTACATGGCTTTCTAAACATGCGGCTCTCACGAGTGTAACGGTAGATGATCCTCTGGAAAATGCATGAGAAAATGGAGAAAATCTCACCCAACACAAGAATGCTTTACTTGGAGTAATACTCGTTTATCTAGTCAGTCCAGCATTGATTATTGGCTTACATCTAAGGATTTAGATAATATTGTTACTGATATAATACTGTCCCCATTCTCGGATTATAAGGCTATTTCAATAAGTATTCTCTTTATATCTTTAAATATTATCTTACAAATTCTTCATCTCTCTGGAATATAATTCGGTTTATTTTTTCTCATTTGGGTGTCTTAGAATTTATTTTGATGTTTAATTATAAAATTGAAAAACTTCCAATATAACTTTCTCAATTTTACCAACGAGTGCTTGCTATTTGGAGTTGTTAAAAAAAAAAAAAAAAAAACTTTAGGATTATGGGTAGTGTAGTTCCTCATGTAGAATTTGTTGATGTTGAAGTAAAGCTGACTAGCGTGTACAACAGAAGCATATACCACTCACTAATAACCTCCAAGCTCATGTTTGGCCACTTTCTAGACACTTCACCCATTCGGTTACACTGTGGTGGAAGCAGGAGCAGATTAAACAGAATAATGTTTTCTCAAATTTTCTTAAGCATGAATTATGCTGCTTTTGCTACACCCAGATGCTGATTTCTTAGATCACGTGAACTCTGTCTTACTCCATCTGTAAAAAAAAAACAAACCACACAAGTTAAAGTTGAGGCAGCTACAGAAACTTAGGAAATCTGCAAATGTGTCATCTGTCAATGTGTTTGTTTCCCATTACAAGTGAAATCAACAGATATAAATGTGATATATTCACATGATGTACGACAGCAGTCCAGTATTTTATCTCATACTTGCACTTTTCAGCGCAATCAATCACTTGTTTTGCAAAATACAAATGTTATAATCTCACTGTAGTATCTGTAGGTGGTACTTGCCCTTTCCGGAGCTCCTATATAGCGAGAGTAAATCACAGCAACAGTAACCAGCAGAAGAACAACAGCAAGACATGTTCTGCTACAACACCTAAAGACAGACCTGAATCTGAAACAGATAAAGACAGACAGTCATTAGTGTGAGTGAATCTGACACTGTGTTTGTATCATATTCATTGGACAAATCTGAACATATTACTGACAGAGATCAGTGGAGGAATATACAGGATGTTGCCCTTTAGAGCAATGCGCATTTAGAAATAATCTAATATATGGAGTTCAGTCTTTTATAAATAGATGCGAAAAGAAAACATACTCATGCCGGAGTCTTAACGCATGAAAACCTGTAAAAGCAGGGAACAAACTCCCTGCAGCATTTCTAATATCAGTTGCACAATGAAACATAACCAGTCTGAGTGACATGTTATGGGGGTGCTTTGCTTGTGTGGCAGGAAGTGAAAATCTTTCATGTATGAAGAACATCATGAATTAAGGACAGTATCAGGACATTTTGGCAAAGAATCGTGATGTCTTCGGTGCGTAGATTCAAGCTTATGATCAATAACTTTCCTACAGGACAATCATCCCAAAGTATACATTCAAATCTACTGTAGCTTGGCTTAGGGACTGTTGGTAGAATGCTCTTGACCCAGCTTGTTTAGTCTCCAGACTTAAATCTCATTAAAAATATTTGGTTGAAGTTGAAGAAAGCAGTGGTAATGTGAAAACCAAAGATTATCTAGTGATCTGGAAGCTTTTTCTAGTAAGGAATGGGGCAAGATTGCAGTAAAGAGGTGAACTTTACTTTAAATTCTCAGAATCACTCAAATGTATTAATACACTTCCTCTAATAGATTACTTAAGGTTTGAATTGGTGTCATAAAATGTTCCTTACGGCAGTAAAATATGTCTTGCAAGTCAAGGGGTTTGAATAATTTTGATAGCAAATGTGTTGTGTATATATATTTACTTTATTACAGTACAAACATTAGGGCTACCTTGAATTATACATGGCAGCTGGACACCCCTTGTGTGTGTGTGTGTGGACTACATATATAGGCCTAGGCTGTGTATAAACATAAATTTAGTACCCAAATGACAAAATAAAAATGGCTCTCGAATGGCATTGTTGTGCTTACTAAAATAACTAATAACATTACTGTCATCCACTCCAGTCAAATGCCCCCAGGAAACAGCAAGCACACAGATAACAGAAATGGGGTCATTTTCACTATGTAGTGGTCTACAGAACGCAAGGCTGTGTAGTTTTTTTATTATTATTTATTTAAAATTACACATTTTAAATTAAACAGAAGAAGGAAAATTATACATTTACATGCTTAAGGGTTATTTCAACCAAACATGAAGTGTTGCCTGTGTGGAAAGTGACTGTGCATGGTCCTTCTTGGGGTCCTTCACAAAAACGAGTGAGCGCCATTTAAAAAATGAAAATAGGCCCTATATAATATGCACTGTTGCTTAGTATTAAATTATAGCTTCAGTTACATGATATTTGTAGGGCCTAAGTAGCCTTAGTTTTATTTTTTCAAAATTAGCCTACGTTTTTATTTTATTTTATTTTTCTGGATTCAGTTTATTTGATCTCTCTAGATGATTATATTAAATTTTAACAAACAATAATTAATTAAAATCATGAAACTTGTTTAATTTAACTGCAATTTAGAGCCAATTAAAAGTTTAAAAAAAATGTAATTGTTAAGGCCCAACTTTTGCGCTTTTCATTTGAATTTTTCTCTATTCCCTTTTAATGGTTTAATCAAAAACATATCCAATTAATTGAATTCGTAAAAACTAATTTATAATTTTTTTATACACAAATAGGTCCCTATGAAATGTTATTTTTATTTTTTAATTTTATTTACTTTTTTTTCCTGTGTTGTGTATTTACATTTTTTTCAGGTAATCAAATGAAGGCAAAAACATTAATATTTTATTCCAATGAATTAAACAACCCCTTTTAATTTTTGTACATTCAAAGTGCTACACAAAAGAAGTATTAATCTCTTATTTACACGTGCTATTCTTTGTTTGTTATGAGAGGACTCACGAGCGTGCATTCGCCAATATGCTATTATTTTGCAGTTTGTAGGCCTACATGTCAGAAAATCCCTTGCTCACAAATATTTCAATGCAAATACTGCATAACCATGCCACGGCGGGCCTGTCTAAAAACTAACCATATGACTGATATCTGTTCTAAAAAAAAGTTTGGTAAAACAGGAAACACAGGAAAACTTAGCTTATTTCATGCAATTTACATTTGTTTAAAAGTGAATGTTTATATACAGTAAAAGGAAAAACAATAATAATGATTATCTTAGAATGATTTGCCAAATTTTCAGTGTTCCTTTAACCATTGGTTTTTGGAGAGATCACAGTTTCAAGATGTCAGCTGGAAAGAGACCTTTAAGATCTCCAGACATTTTGTGTATCACTAATAAATTTAGAAAGGTATCCTTTAAGATTGTTCATCATATGTATGAGTCTCTTATTGCTTTCCTTATTTCATTTTATTTTTTGTTTGTTTATTATTGTATTTGTTTTGATGTAATTAATATTTTATTGCATTTGTATGTTCTTTGTTCTAAAAAACGTGTAACGATCAGTCCACCAAAGGCGAGCGTAGATGAACCCAAGTGCAGTTTATTTACAAGGTGATAATCCAAACATAATCCAAACAAGATATACAGATTTGACTTGACAAGGCACGAAACAGACTAGACTCACCAACAGCAGGTTACAACGTTAATACACGACAAGCGACAATGGCAAAAACATGACTACTTATAGTAAACAATGAGGGTAACATGACAAGAACAAACCAATGGGAACAAGACACATGACTAAAGCAACCAATGAGTAAACAGAACTGATAAATCACATGACAAGAAAAAAACAATCAGAACATGACACAAAGAAAAAGAGGAACCAATAGCAGGAATACACAAGGGCAAGGGAAGCATGACACAAACAGCATAAATCAAATTACAAAATAAAAGACATGACAACAAGAACATGAAACAAACCCCAAAACAGACATTTACAAACTACAATAAAAAAGACCTTTGTGGTGACAACGACTTTCTTCTCCTTCTTCTTCTTTTGTTTATTGGTGGTTGGCATACCAGCATTTAGGTGCATTACCGCCAACAGCAACGCAGAAGGACTACTCTTACTAACTAAAAAAATTTAGATAAAAAAATACTTACATAAATACATACAGTACATAAATAAATACAAACTATTATAACTAAATACATAAAACTCGTATTAATTAATTACTTAATTATATTCTCAAATATAATGTTGTTGCTTTTATATACTGCAACACCTCATCTTTAACACCTTGTTTTCTTGCCAACAGGATTTTTTAATGACATGTCTTGGATTCCTTTTTCCTGCAATTTTATGAACAACAACATTTGCCTTTCATTTTCATAATCTGTACAATATAATTCCACGCATACCCTACCACATTGTTTTTTCACTGTTTCGTGCTGGAACTTCAAGAAAGCAGATGTAAAGTCTTTCAGAAATTAAAGCAATAGACGCCAACATAATTTGACCTCTAGAAGAAAGATTCATATTTTCACAAATTACTTAATAAGCTATTCATCTTATTTTGAAATGTTCGGGGAAAGTATACAAAATTAGCAGAAATGCAAAAACCAAAAGAAGGGGAAAAAATTGATTGCCTGATATATATTTAATAAAGTTTGAACACTACACTCCACAGCAATAAAGGTAATGTAGCTGTCCACTGGGGCGGTACCTTTTTTATGTACCTTTACAATTAAGGTAACAATATGGACTCTTTAGGTACAAAAGAGCGACATCTGGTGTGTGTAACACAACCTCAATAGCAAGATAGCTCCACTTTTCCAAAATGAATTACAGTTTGATTTGACACTGTGTTCAGGATTGAGTTGATTAAAGGAAAAGTTAAAGTTTCGTGTTTCAGAGTTTTAAACAGAGTTTTGAACTCGAATGAACAGAAACAATGATTACTATAAATGGCATTTATTTACATTTAGCCTAGTGTTTATGACACACTCACTAAAACCATTTAATGACAAACAAACACACAAATACCAGCCCATTATGAGTCAGGTCTATGTTAATGACATTTATTACATGCATATTAAAAGATCTTTTAAGATTGTTGTTTCAGAAAAGAAAACATATTGTTCATTATGTGGATCAAAATTTAAGGCACTTTCTTTTGTCAAAGTTTCAGTATAATAATTCCCCTAATAAAATCTGTGATAGGCTATACATTTTTTTTTTTTTTTTTAGAATTTTGCCATATAATTTTAGCATTTTAGCTCTGATATTAAAATACCTTTTATGAAAAACATTTGTAACAATAACCAACTTGTCTTTTTCGCATCACATTAAAACAATGGTATTGTCTATATAAGAAATCTCACTTGGATTAGGAGACTTCGGCACCACTACACCCATTCCTCTTTGAAGACAACACAAATTCACAGAAGATAAAAACAATTGGACACTGATATTATTTAAGGACCAGCAGCTAAAGGCTTTATAGCACTGTGAGCTCAACCACAGAATCCTATTGATGCTTGTTTCTTCTAGAATCACATAACAGTACACAAACAGTCATATATAATACTGGCTTGTAAAATATGGCAAACACTGAATCTGTCACCGTCTAACATCTGGGGGAAACGTGTAAAGCTATCAAGTTAACACAAGTCTCCAGATGATACAACGCTGGAACTGTTGTATAAATTGTAAGCATTGTTACTCCACGCAACCGATTGCAACAATTGCATTTGCTCTGGCACTTGTCCTCTGAATTCAGCAGATTCTGAAAGGGAAATGTTGATTTGTGTGACATAAAAGATATTTTTTAAAAGATGTGATTGAGTAATGAAATGAGTGTCAAACAGATATATTTATATAACACAATAAGCCATTTAAAATCAGTGGTGCTTTTTGTTAGGAAACTAATTTTAAATCAGAGATCCATGAACCAGGAATGAGCACTCCTTCACAATGTTGATATAAAATAAGATCATTATTAAACAAAAAGATTTGGCCTACTCACCAGAGACAATAACATAAATCTCATGAATGAGGTTTTTCTACTTCCAATGATCTTTAGCTTATAGAGTCCAGCGTGTTGAGTTGTGATGTTTGTGATGGTCAGATCCAGTTTGTTGATCCACATTCAGTCTGTCTCTGAAATCAACATCAGGAACATCATACATAGTGATCTCGGTCTCCTTAAATTTCCCTATAGGAGACTTTTCCTTTCCAAACTTCCATACGATTGCATCATTTGTCTGTATTTTAGTATCAGACTTTAGAGTGACAGAACCCCCCTCGATCACTACCACTGACTTTCACTTCATCTGTATCAGCAGCACAGAGAAATACAGAAATTAGGACAAGAGGAAAACAAACAGTAAACAGAAATGAACAAAATCAGGTTAATTCGCTCCAAATCTGTGTAAGTGAACTTCTAAGTTCATAATATGTGTAAAATTCTGTTTACGTTCTTTTATCTAATCAGGACACTGTTTTGTTTTTTGAGCGCTGCCTGTGCAATCACATCTTCATTTTTTGGTTTTGCCCTCCCTCTACACTCATAAAAATTTAACAGTGTCCGTGTTATGTTCACAGATTTAATCTCAGTCACTAAACCCTCAGAATACTGTGTACATTTCACAGCTATAAATTCATATTCAAATAATATACTAAAAAGATTATATGGGATCGGCTTGGCGAATCAATAATGTTTTCTATCAGAAGTTTGTATATCATCATGTCTCTTTTATAGTTGCTGTAATTCAAACTTCAAGCCTGACCAGACTGGAAGACTAGCTAAGACCAGGTTCAACAGGTCAATAAAAACTGTTGTGCTTTCAGAAGATCACCATCATAGTCATAAAGTACACATATGCATACACATACACACACAGTTTTTACACATTTAAACCTTTAAATAGTTTTTCCATTGATTGTATAATTGTAATATTTACATTCTAGTTAGAGCTCTTCCAGCGATAGTAAATACACAACAGCAACTATAGTCGCAAACACCAGCAGAACAACAACAATCCCTGCTATTTCACCTGAAGACAGACGTGGTTCTGTAATGATAAACACTAGTGTTAAAAAATTAAATCAATACATAAAATATTAGTATGAACATACAGTGAAATCTACTTTATGTTCAACTTAACTTTTTTAATGTTCACATTCATTTAAATAAACAATTTTAATAAAAAGTGATTGTGTTAAGTATCAAAATCATTATGTTAATATGACAATCATAAATAATGTTGTGTTAACAATGTAAATGATAACAATACTATTTATATATATATATATATATATATATATATATATATGATATAATATATTTCATAGTATTTTGCACCACAATTTTTGAGAGTCTAACAAACAAGAAATGTTATGCTAAAAAAATTGTTTATGTAAATTTAGGACTGTTTAATAGCTCTAAATACAATATTACCATTAACAGATTTGATGACTCACCAACTGACAGTAACAATGAATCTCTGGTGTACAGTATGTCTGTTGCTGTTGATTCTCATAAAGTCCAGAGTTTGAGGTTTTGCATTCTGTTATAGTGAGAGATCCTTGGTTATTAAGCTTCAGTTTGTCTCGGAACTTCATCATCACGTCATATATATAGAATATTTGGCCTGTTTTATTGATTTCAGCTATGACAGTGTCTCTAAACATCCACAGTATCAGATCTTTGTACTTGAGTGTCATCAGTGTGTAGAGTGACAGATTCTCCTTCCATCACTGACACAGTCTTCATTTCACCTATGATAACAAACACATGAAGAACAGATTAGACGTCACTCAAATACATACAGAAAGATTAAACAAATGTTGCAGTTAAAACTTGTACTAATAAAGAGAAGGAAGATGAATAAAATAAATCAAAGTAAATTATCAATTGGGCAGGGAATGGTGTACTTCATTCCCCAAGAACATATTAAGATTAAATAATATATAAGAATAAATAAATATATATATATATATTCAGACCAGATATCCAGGCTTAGTGGCTTTATATTAATATATAAAATTAGTACTAGTAGGAATATAAAAATTGACAGCAAAATTTTCTTCCTTTAAAAATACCATGAAATTGACGTTTAATGCTGGAAAGCTTGTAACTCTTTATCACACATTCAAGTTGGAAAAAATAACATCCAAGTAACATAAAAACAATAATTATCATTATATTGTGAATAAAACTCAAAACTTAAACTCAAATACTCAAACTTAAAATAATGAAATTAGGTTTATACTTATTTAAACACTCTCAGAAAATAAATTACAAAGCTCTCACCCTAAGATACAAAAAACTAAAAGTTAAGTACATCTTTGTGCCTTATTTACCACTAAATGGTACATATTACGAAAGTGTACTGCCCCAGACAGCTTTATACCTTTCATCAGAGGGTTATGAAAATGAAATATTTTTGCTACATAACTTATAACTTTACAATTGTGTGTAATTTGCTCTGTACTTCACACTTTTCAAATGTTTTAGGTTGCACTGGAAAAATTTGTCTTTGGCAAAATTTTTGTAAAATAATATTACGTTGCTTCTTATGCATGCATTTCACTGCAGTTTCAAAGTGAAATGTCCAGTGTGTGATGGTAAAAAGATGTCCAAAACCTGTTAATGTGACATTACATTGACACGCTACATTTCAACATTACATTGTTTCATGCACATTTAGAAATGAATTGTCTGGTGAGTGGCCCTAAATGTTTAGTGCTCTATTGCATTGGAAAATTTCATAACACCTAAAAGTGGTCATACGATGTGATTTAAATTTTTTCTTTCTCTTTGTAGTGTTACAAGCTCTTGGTGCATAAAGAAGATCTGTAAAGTTGAAAAAGACTAAAGTCTCAAATCAAAGAGATATTCTTTATAAAAGTTAAGAGTAAACCACACCGTCCTAAATCAGCCAGTCCCAACGCACTGCATAGCTGGCCAATCAGAGCACACCTCGCTTTTTTAGAACAATGAGCCTTGTAAAAATCTACGCGGGGCATAGAGGAGCAAACAATAATGTACATTAAGTGGAAAATAATGTGGTTTTTTTTAACCTTAAAGGAACACTCCACTATTTTTGAAAACTCATTTTCTAACTCCCCTAGAGTTAAACAGTTGAGTTTTACCATTTTCGAATCCATATATTATGTTGCGCCTGAAAATTTGCCGGCTGCAACTCTGCAACTACACAAACTAGTGCCGGTCACGTTGGAAGTTACCTGGGACTATTTTCAGGCACTGCGTAATATATCTGGATTCGAAAATGGTAAAACTCAGATTGCGGCTGCTGCACCCATGTATGACGGCAAATTTCCTTGATTATTAGGCCGGAATGAGAGAATAGTTCCTAGCCATATCGGACTAAAATATCGCAAGTTTTCATTTTCTGTCAGTTTTAGTACACAATGTAACTAAGAAGAGTCAAATTTTAAATAAGAAAAATATCGAAAAAAAAAACCGTTGGTCATTTTTGAACGAGATGATAACGGTCTAATGATCTGATTCAATGATCTATGCTAAGCTGCAGCTTAAGTGCTACCAAACCCGGAGATCGGCTGAATAAATTAGAATAGTGTTGTCATGGTACCAAAATTTCAGTTTTCGCTACCAATAGCAGTGAAAATCCACGGTTCTCTGTACCAATTTTGGTACCAAAGCAAAACACAAAAAACATGCTAATTAAAAAAAGAAATTTGACTATACTTCCATTTAATCCCAAACTGTGTACATATTTCATTTTAAAGGGATTTTGAATTTTAAAGCCAAGAATAAAAAATAAGTTAGTCAAAAAATTAAAAGCCCAGAACTGCTTTTCTGACACCGATATGACACAAACATATGTTAACCATTTGTACATATATATTTAAGATTCACATTTCGTTAAAAAGCCTCTGGTGTTTAAAAATAGTAAATATCATCATGCCATCTAGGTTTTTTTTTTTTTTTTTTTTTTTTACTCTAATAAAAGTTATAGGAGCATTAAATAGTTAATAAAAAAAAACTTAATTCTAATGCTCATTATATTAGCGTTAGCCGCAGTTATGCTAACAATTAACTACTCTAATAATGGCGTTCATTTCAATCCGACATTCAAATTAAAATATTTCATAGTAGTATCATAACAGAAGCAGTGTTTCCCACAGCGGCATATGCAAAATTCATTCTCTGCCACAGGAGGTGCTTATAGAGCGTGCAAGAGAGAGAGGTTTCCCCGGTAACGGCTGTAAGCAAATAAGTGCTGAGCCTGCGCTCACAAACGCTGCTCAGGCATTAAAGGCAAGATTAAATGGAAAATGACATCCATAATTTTCTGAAGACAGTCGGTTTTCTTCAGAAATACAGTGATATCAAAACACCCGCACCGGGTTTAGACTTTGACACGTGCAGTGCTCATGTTTAATCAATGAAGTCCAAGCCTTTTGGAAAATCTGTTTGTTGTGGTCAGTTTTGCTATTTCCCAAAGTATGGGAAACACTGAAACTTACCTGCTTGAACTCTTCATTTGATCTGGGTGTCTGTCTTTAAAGTGTTTTGTTAGTTGGGTGTGTTTCCTCCTTTTGAGGTCACCTCATCTCAGTGCTTTTAAGAAGAGAGCGCATCTGCGCACCTTTCGGACACCGCATCAAGAACCGGGTTGACCGGGTACTTGGTATCACCGGTACTTTAAAAACCTGGTACTGTAACATTTTCAGACACCCGATAGCAAGTAACAAAACAACATTAAACTCCGTCAAGAAGATAAAGTCCTTTTTGCAAAATCATAGACATTTATTTACAAATAAAGTATAATAATGGGAACACAGAATGATCTTGGAGAGAGCTTTACCGAGCTAACTGTCGTAACCGAATGCGACCAGGGTTTAAAGGCTGAACGAATGACTGACAGCCACAGCTGAAAAAAGAGTTTGTGTGAACTTTAATGTAAGGAATTAAATATTCATATGTAGCTCACATTAAAGGGATACATTTTCTATGTGTATTTACACTTTGATTTGAATGAAAATAGCGCATCCGTGCAGGCGCGGCTGACACAGAAGAGCGTACACTGCTTGAAAGTCATTATTTTTGTCCAAAATGGAGCTACGGTGATGCGGAGAGACACAGAGGTGTTGAATTGTTAAATAAATTCATTAATTTTGTTGTGTTCACATACAAAAAAAGTATTCTTGTCACTTCATAATGTTACGGTTCAACCAATGATGGCAGAAGGACCATTCTGACAATGCTTTCATACCTTTTCTGGACCTTGACAGTGTTATTTACTTGGCAGTCTATGGGACAGTCACAAGCCTCCCGGTTTTCATCAAACAAAGCTTTTACGGGTTTGGAATGACATGGGGGTAAGTGTTTAATAAGTCATAGTTAAAATTTTTGTAAAATATGCAAACTATTTCTACGTATGGCTTCAGAAGTAACACAGAATAATACGCACAATCTCAGATTTGGATCGGCCTTCTCTGACCGATACTCGATCCGACTAAAAATGGCAGTACTGGAACCGATACCCCTATCCACGAGCGGTCATTTCACCTGATCACTGCAGTAAAAACCATGTAGGCCTATGTTTTAAATGTAGGTAAAGACACAGTTTTCCAATAAGGCTATGATTCAAATGCACATGTATGGAGGTATTTTTATAAAGGGAATTTTATGGGAAGAAGAAGAGAAGAGAGCAGTTTTTTAACGAGAGAGAGAGACGCGCCATGATTGTTGTGTGAGAGTTTGACAGTTCTTCAGCTGTAAATGTGAAAGAAGAAGTGAACATTAATGCCATCAGACTGGAGACAGAGTTGGTGCAGAAGTTCAGCTCATTGCGTCATCGAACAGAGAACAGTGTGAGAGACTGGCTGAGAGCACGAGAGAGAATGCATTCAGTGCAAACATGATCATTTTAATCTAAATTGTTCAGTGGTGATCCAGTTCATTATTACAATGAAAGACATGAGCTACTCACCGCTGACAGTCACATTGAATGTCTTGTGTATGGTGTGTTTGCTGCTGCTGGTACTGATGTCCACTTCATAAAGTCCAGAGTGTCTGATTCCAATGTTCCTGATGGTCAGAGATCCAGTCAAAGAGTCCAGCTTTAGTCTGTGTCTGAATCTCTCATCAGTAACATCATATCTGAAGACTTTTCTAGTCTGTCTTCTTTCAGCAATAGGAGTGTTTTGATGATCAAACCTCCACTGTATCACAGCATCTCTCTG
Organism: Cyprinus carpio; assembly: GCF_018340385.1. Classification (NCBI taxonomy): domain Eukaryota; kingdom Metazoa; phylum Chordata; class Actinopteri; order Cypriniformes; family Cyprinidae; genus Cyprinus; species Cyprinus carpio. The sequence goes on along the minus strand of NC_056618.1, from coordinate 289,226 downwards.
TATATCAGTAAGACCAGTCTGTAGAGTGACTGAATCTCCGACCAGCACTGACACTGACTTCACATCATCTACAGGCACACCTGGAGAAAAAAACAGAAATAGTTACTAAAGACTGCAACTATTCAGATATTTACTGGTCCAAAACCAGCTTTTCAACTTTTGAATATTTCCTGTATAAAGTAACAAAACCCGAGACCCCTACAGAAGATGAGAGATTTGGAGGAAGGATGGATGGATGGAAATCTAGCAGAGAATGTTGCCAAAAAAAATTATTTGCAACTGTTCCATCAAAAATAAACCAAACTCATTAAAAAATAGAAAAAAATCCCCATGTGCAAGAATGTGAAAATGACAATGCCAGCAGCAATAAAACAAATTACATAATTTGCCAAATGCCTTAATTCAATTTATATTTCATTTTTATGCACAATTAAATCTGATCCATTTTAATTTGTACCAAAATGACACCTATCTTTACAAATGTGTTTATTTGTGCATTAAATTGCTTAAAAATTACACTTAAATTTGTCTTATAATTGTGAGCTGATACAGGTGTATATTGTACTGCATTCATTTAAGGGAGATGTCTGTAAATGTGATGTATAACAAATATATTTTTGTGGAGTCCTGACACTGTTTTAATCTACTTCTCATTTAAGCATGTTGTATCATGGCCACCACCAAAAAAGAAAATTTACTCACAAGTGACATTGAATATCTTCCTGATAGTATGTTTGCGTTGGTCATTTCATAAAGTCCAGAGTGTTCAGTTCTGATGTTTCTGACAGTTAGATCTCCAGTTTGACTGTCCAGTTTCAACCGGCTTCTGAATCTCTGGTTAAGATCATCATCATCATATATAGAGCTCTTATTGGCTGCTCTATTTATTTGAGCTATGAGGGCACCATCAGCTCCAAACCTCCACTGTAACACATCATCTGTCTGTATTTCAAGAACAGCAGTGTGTAAAGTGACCGAATCACCTTCTGTCACTGATACTGACTCACCAAACGCATCTGCAAATAAATATTAATAATCAAAAGACAAAAATAAACAAATAAATAGAATAAAATGAAATAAAATTGTCACTATACAGATTTGATGTTATTTACTCATGCCTAATAAATCTATTTCATAATCTACATTAAATTTCCATATAAAGTATATGTTTAATTAAATGATAGGCAACTAAAAAAACAGGTTAACAATAATTGGAATTTTGTAAATATCTGTGATTCTCACTCTGCGCGTTTATGAATTGTATAAAACATAACTTAACATAATTGTTCAGCTGGATGATGTAAATTAGTGCATTTGTTGTAATAAAGGTAATCTGTAAAAGTATATATAAATCTCAGGGCGTCTTTAAATGGTAGCATTCAAGACTGGACACCGCCCTGTACCATGAACTAAAAATTATGTCGGACTTCGAAAAAAAGTGCGGAGGTTTATAAAGTGAAACAGAAAGTTTCTAAGACATGCACTAGGCTTACCGTCCATGAAAAAATGTAATACAAAGAACAGTAAAACGTCCTTCATATTGCCGTAGATGTCAGTAAATAATGAGTTGCGTTTTAGAAGATTATCAGTGGATATTATTTGTTGTAATCCGTTGTGTTTCGGGTGTGTCAGTCACACATGTACCGACTGACAGAGAAAATCACTAAAAAAAAACTCGACTGAAGATCGACAGACAAGCTCCATGACAACTTGTTATGTTATGCTGCATTAATCCGAGTATATCCCTGTTACTGAAAATTAGTGACGTTGAAATGAAACTTTTCGAAGTAGGTCTACCCAGAGCCCGTCTACACCATATTTGACGTTCTTTTTCTCCTCAACCGTATCATATTACCCTGAGCTTTTCAAACGTTTGCACACCGATGACATCTTGTGGGTCAAAGGTGGTAAAAGGTGCCTTTGTTTGCGTCCCAGATGTCCCAGCGATTTTTGGACCGCTGTGTTCCAGTGGTAGCTTCCATTCCAGTAGGCTGTAGTGACCACAACCTTATTGTTATTGGGAGAAAAACAAAAATACCAAAAAGGGGTCAGAAGATTGTTTTCAAGAGAGTTTTCAAAAACTTTAATGAAAACAATTATTGTAATGAAGTAAGAGAGGTGGACTGGTCTGAAGTTCTATGAAAAGAAGATCCGGATCTTGCTCTGGGTGAGTTTGACAATGTATCACTCCCCCATTGTAAATAAATTTGCACCAATCAGGAAGTTTAATGTGCGGATTTTGTTTCTTCTTGGTTAGATCAGGAATTAAGAACATATATGATTTGAGAGGGATAGAGCTAAGGCAGATGCTGTAAAATCAGGTAGTGAAAGGGAATTGGGGTAAATATCGTAAATTAAGAAACTTTGTTACAATGTTGAATAAAGCCAAAAAGAAAAAGTATTATTATAATAGAATTAGTAGTAATAATATTGACAGTTAGACAATTTGGAAGGTTCTTAATCAGCTTATGGGTAAAAGTGGTAGATTGACACCATCTTTTTTAGAGGCCGAGGGCAATTTTATCACTAAACCAAGTGAAACTGCTAATTATCTGAGTGCTTTTTTTAGTGATAAAATTCAGAAATTAAATAATGGTATGAAGACAAATGATAACTATGTAGAGTACTCATCTAAACTTATTACCAAAAAGCTGATGATGAATAAATCTTGTAGTTTTCATTTTGAAAAAGTTACGGTGTCTACAGTAGAAAATTTAATAAGATCAAGCAAGGATAAACCAGCAGGGATTGATAATTTGGATGTTAGATGCTTAAACCTGTAGCAGATGTTTTGGCCCTACCTATCTCTCATATTATTAATTCAAGTTTGGAGAAATCAGTCTGCCCAGCTCAGTGGAAGATTGCAAAAATTATCCCACTGCCTAAAAATCATAAAGAGAATTTTTCAGGGAAGAATAGTAGGCCGATAAGTATATTACCCACCCTAAGTAAAATCTCATGGAAAGAATAGTATATGAGCAAATTCAGAACTATTTTTGTATAAATGACTTGAACACAGCTCATCAACATGACTATAGGAAGGGATTATTCTACAGCTACAGTGTTAACACAAATGACTGATGAATGGCTGAAAGAAATCGATGCAGGAAAGATAGTGGGCTCTGTTTTACTAGATTTCAGTGCCGCTTTTGATATTCTTGACCATAAATTGTTAATTAAGAAATTGCACTGCTATGGTTTTTGACAGGGATTCTGTTGCATGGATCAATAGTTATCTTACCAATAGAAAATATTGTGTATATTTCAATGGAGGTTTCTCAGAAATGAGGGTTAGTGAGCTGTGGAGTGCAACAGGGGAGTTGTTTGGGGCCACTTTTTATTTTCAATATTTACTAATGATTTACCTTTAGTTGCAATTTAGTAACAATGCTTCCATTGCTATGTACGCAGATGATTCTACCATATATTCATTAGCGTTCACATCAAGAGAGCTTGAAGAGACTCTAAATGAAGAGCTAGTGCATATTAGGAGATGGGTTAATATAAATAAATTGGTACTTAATATAGGAAAAACAAAATGTAGTGTATTATGTTCTAAAAGGGTAGGGAGAGTAGAGCCAAGACTGCAATTAGATGACATAGAAATAGAACAGGTAACAGAGGTTGAGTTACTTGGTGTATTGATTGATAGCCGTATGTCCTGGACAAAACAGATTGATGAATGTGAAGAAAATGGGGAGAGCGATGGCTGCAATTAGATATTGTAAAATATATTTTACCAAGACATTTGATTAAAAAATTAATGGAAGCTTTGGTTCTCTCTCAGATAGATTACTGTACAGTCATATGGTCCAATACATCAGAATGTAATCTCAATCGATTCCAGGTGGCTTCAAATAAAGCTGCCCATATAGTGCTTAATTGTTCATATAGAACTAGAGTTTGTGATATGTTGAGTATGTTAAACTGGTTACCAGTTACAAAAGTAGGTTATATTTTCTCTTCTTGGGTTTGCAAGAAGGTTATAACAACAAGGACTCCTGTTATTTTATTAAAGAATTTTAAGATTTCTCAGGAGGACAGGAATATGTCACACGTCAGTCATCAGTAGGTTAAAGATTTCTCCTGCCTGTTTATAGAACAGGAGGCTGGACAGAGAACATTACACTATAGGGCCATGGTAGCATGGAATTCCTTACCTAGTTTTTTGGTTAATGAAGCTAGTAAGATGGTCTTTAAAATTAAATTGAAATTGTATTTATTTACACAAGTTTTTATATGATTTTTTTACTTCTGTTTTTGTTAAAAAGGTGTTAGATAAGTAAAAGTTTTTTCACCCTATAAATAAGTATACATGGGTTCTTAGGTTCATGAATTTGATTTAAATTTTTACCAACTTAAATCAAGGAATATTTCAGTTCATCTTCTACTAAATGTCTTTGTTTATGGTTGTATGTGTATGAATGTATGCTTATTTTGTAAAAATTGATATGTAATAGTGATTTTGACCACAGGAAGAACAGCATATCTATGTAATGAGATAGCTGATTGTTGGATCAATAAATAAACAAACATACAGTCAATTGTGCTATACGAAAAAAATATTAAGAAATGTAATAAAAAATGCCATTGTACTTACACATGAATAAATGAATCTGTAAAAAATTTATGAAAAAAATAAGCATGTAGGCATATATGATCAAAATAAATGAAAAAATTGGTAAGTTGATTAATCTTATTATTTTTTATTATTATTTAATTTATTTATTAGGATTAACCCCATTGAGATGTAACATCTCGTTTTTCGAGGGAATCCCACAAATGTATCACAATCATAACATAGTAAAAAACAAAACAAAACACAAACTAAAATTACATCCATAAACAACACCAACCAACAAAACACAAACATTACTTGGAGGAAAAAAAAAGGGGGGAAGGGGTGGGGGGTGGGGGGGAGAGCACCACAACATTAAAATAATAACTGGTAGCGAATGTGAAACAAAACATAATACAATACTGGTCAGTAAATCTGATCACAACACAAGCCTAAAAATATCTATAAAAAATCAATAACATCTTCAAAAATAACATGTACAATCCAAAGTAAAATATGATTATCCAGTTTTGCTTAAACATCAAAATATCAGCAGGTAAATGATTCCAATATATTGGACATTTAAATTTACCAAGGAACAAAAAAAAAAAAAAATAAAAAATAAAAAAAATAAATAGGTCTGAACAGAATGCCTAACTTGATCATTTAAGGGAAAAAAGGGACAAAATATTGATGTTAATAATGAATACATTTAAATATAAATTGAAGCCAGTGAATATGTCGTCTTGTGTGCAAAGATGGCAACTGGAGTACATAATACATTACACAATGATGAGTACAAAAGAACACCCCAAAACAAATCTGCAAAGTCTATTATATGCTGTATTAAGAGGAGAAGGGATCTAATTTTTATGCTGTCTGATAAACAACATCACAATAATCAAGGATTTGAAGCATAAGTTGAGAAGCAATTTCTGACGAACACTGTATGAAAAACAATTTCTAGGTTGATGTAAAGTAACCTACTAATTCCAAAATTGATTTTATGCAGAATATTATTAGCCTAATATGTGATTTAAAATGAAAGTTCAGAATCAAGCCATGATAGGCTACTCCAAGGTATTTAATAGTAGGCCTACTCAGCTTTATGCAGAGAAGTGCTGTCTTTAACATAATATAGCAAGTTGAAGTGCTTTCTGATATAATATAATAATAAATAATAAATCAGCTCCATAGCAGATTCTGAGTGATCGACTGCAGGTTCCAGTAGTGGGCACTCATGCAACGTAAAACCATGTAAGCCTCTGCGTTAACATTCTGAAGTGCTCATCCCTATGCCCTAATCCCTTCAAAAGGTTTACCCTCCGGTAAGAGCTTCGAAGGGTTGAAGGGTGGAGGGGACCAAACAATTGTTTCTTGAAGTGCCCTTCTGCATCATCATCACGTGCCAACATGGAGGCGCTGCATTCTTGCAAAAGAACAATGAGAGAAGAAATCCTTCATTTCGAAGGGCCAGTTTAATAAATGGGAAATCAGTGTGAGGTGTGAGGTCACCATCTGTATAAAATACAAAAAACAATTTGGTTTAGTTAGTAAATGGCAACAGAAAGGAAGATACAGTAATTTCTCGTCTGAGAATTGGTTATTCTGCCTTCAACAAAACACTTCAAATGATAGGGAAACATGGTTCTGGTCAGTGCAATAAATGTTGACTTCCAGAAACTGTGTAGAGCACTAATCAGTTTTATGGCATATGAAAGAGAAAGAATTCAATAAAAAAAAAAAAAAACGATTTATTTTCTATGGCATAAATTCTTTACCTCTGCCGAATATATAGGATATGAAGCTCTTGTTTTTTTTTTGTTTTGTTTTTTGATAGCACCACGTACATCTCGAAACGTCAAATAAACACCCTGTGTACATTAAAACGGCTGGCCCTTGTATTAGAAAGCTTCGGTATGACCATTGAGACACATGGATGGTCATTCTAGCCCCCAAGATATTTTGTGGTGCTATTTAAGTTTTTCATCTTCACAGTCTGATGATAAAATCCCTACATTTGTCAATCATTGACTGCAAATAGCCTGTGTTTTCCCCTGCAGATAGAATAAATGTGATGCTCAGAATGTTACCACTCAGTCTCTGAGGTTAGTTGTCTATAAAGAGATGTGTTTGACCTACTATTTGACGGCTGTGGCTTGTGTGCATCTGTTAACATAAAATCATTATATGAAACTATTCAAAACCACAATGACAAAAACTGTAGTAAGTTTATATTTGTTTTTTTTTGTTGTTGTTTTTTTAATAACGCGTGTCACTGTCCAAAATAACATTTGTAGATTGCAGGTATGAAACCAACCCCCATCTCTCTCTCTCTCTCCTCTCTCTCTCTCTCTCTCTCACACACACACACACACACAAAACATACACTCTCTCTCTCTCTCTCAGACTCACATTACCTTAAAACTGGAGTAGTATTACCCTTGTGTGCCTCTGCAGGACTTTTCCTACAAAAGACCAAAACCCTCGGATCATCTTTACAAACATTTTGATTGAGATTAGTTCAGGAAATGCTTCACTCATTGGTTTTTTGCTGTTTGTGCTTTTTGGCGCCTGGCTGGTAAGTCAATTTCAATTCAATTCAATTAACCTTTTATTGTCATTGTAAAGAGACATACAACGAAATTATAGACTTTCCAAACGTATACAGCAAAAGAAAAATAGAAATAACTGATACATATAAGTAAAGTTCACAGATGTTGTTGTCATTAAGCAATGCTCTTATCAAGAATGTGTTTGTAGTGTGTTTTTTTTTTTCATTTCAGACTTCAGTAGGGTAACAGCTTTTGGGATAAAAACTGTTCATGAATCTTGTGGTGCGTGTTTTAATGGACCTAAAGCATTTCCAGAGGGTAGCAGTTCAAACCGATGATGGGCGTGTGCTGATGTGAATCCTTTAGAAAACTTATGAGTATACTTGCAGTATAAAAAAACCAGTACTAAACTAGTAGTTTACTGACACTATACTAGCTGTGTACTCAAAGTTTGCTACTGTTATACTAAAAGTATACTTAAAAGTATACTTTATATACTAGAAAGTGGGCTAATTTAGTTCCAAGGAGTATTGAAACAGTACACTTACAAGTATAGTACTAGAACACTGGATATACGTATACTTGCTACATAAAGTATACTTAAAAAATATACTTGAACTTTACTTAAGTATACTTAGTAAAATAAACGAAGTATATTGGTTGCACAGGCAGTAATCTCATGTTGAAACACTATGATTGTGTGACAAGAAACTCATTTTACTGAAAGCTCAATAGCAAGTTTGAAGTGGATTTGAATTTTAATAACGTTTCTTTTTCTTTTAAAATTAAAAAGATAATTTTTCAAAAACATACTTTACTGCCATGTTCCAAATCTGAGTAAAGCCAAAAAGGTATTTCTAAAATTTCAGTTAAAAAGTAATTAAACCAACATTAGGATTAACTTGTACTTCAATAAGAGCTTAATTGTAAGACTGAGAAACCTTCTCTGTTCTTTAGTGTTTGGTGTTGATGCAGTGAAGACAGTATCAGTGATGGAAGGAGATTCAGTCACTCTACACACTGATACTGACCTACAGACAGATGATGTGATAACGTGGCAGTTTGGAGATGAAAAGACTCCCATCGCTACAATCAACAGCGGGACAGGAAGCTTCTCTACATCTGGTGGTCCTGATGGGAGATTCAGAGACAGACTGAAGCTGAACAATCAAACTGGATCTCTGACCATTACAAACATCACAACTCAACATGCTGGATGTTATCAAGTCAGGACAAAGATAATATTTAGATTCAGTGTTACTGTATATGGTGAGGTAAACAACTACAGTGTCAACTACATTATCAAAATTATGTTGCAATAAAAAAAAATTGTGGACAACTGCTTATTCAGCCTCAAAAATGATCAATTTCTATTCTATCGTAAAACACAATAGGAGATGTTTTGCACAATGTTCAAGCTGCTCTTTTTTCATATAAAAAATGACCAGGTGCTGTCAAGCCAAGAAAAAAATAAATAAATAAATAAATCACTATAACAACATAAAATGTGTTTTTTACATTACATTTCCCCTGGGATGTGATTAGTGGAATGAGGAAAAATTGCAAAGCCTCATGTCCGTTTCTTAAAAGTTGAACTTACGTTAACTTGAGCGCTGCATTTTCAGAATGTCATTTCATGCACAAGGACACTGCAAAAGACACAAGACACAATTGCAAGGGTCCACCACATGAAAACAACTGAACATAATTCATTCTGTTACTTTTTCAGCTCGTCTGCCTGTTCCTGTCATCAGCAGTAACCCTTTGCAAAAATCCTTCTTTCATCATCATCTTATTGTTCTTTGTTGTGTTCAGTGGTGAATGTGAGTGCTGTGACTCTCTCCTGGTACAAAGGAAACAGTTTATTGTCCAGCATCAGTGTGTCTGATCTCAGCAGAATCCTCTCTCTACCTCTGGAGGTGGAGTGTCTGGATGATTTCTACAGCTGTGTTGTGGCTTATTCATTCTCAAACCAGACCACACATCTCAACAACACTCAACTCTGTCAACCATGTCCAGGTATATCAGAAGTGATAATATTAATTGAATGAGCTGATTTTTGATCACATACATTATATTTTCTTGTTGTCCTTATTTGTTGTTTATAAAGATAATTTCACTGACTAAAACAACATATAAGTAGTTGCATTTTCTTCATACATACCCCTTATTATATTTGCTACTGTGATCAGTATTAGTGTTTACTGAAATGCAAAATTTAATCTCTTTGTTGTTCTTACCTTGCTTCAGAATCTGTCCACTGCTGTGGTGTTACTGAAGCTGTGATCCGATTGGTCATTTCTGCTCTGGTGGGCTTGGCTACTGTTGCTGTGCTGGTTTATGACATCAGACCCAGGAAAGAGGAACATCATAGAAGATCAAACCCTCACACCAACTAACCCATGCTCTCATACCAGACAGCAAGGGTGATATTTACAAAGTAATACATGAACCAATACATAACGAATGCAGTGAGAATAATCTGCAGCCAACCAGTTATTATAACAAAACAAACCTAGACAGAGTGACAGGGACCCCAACATTTATTATGTTGAACACATGAAATATTGGTCTGCAGTTTCAATGACTTCATGTTGAGCTGAGGTAACACTGAAAAATGGTTTTGTGAAAATTAAATATTACATTGCAATAATACAATTACCATAAATAAAAAAATTACAGGTAGTTCACCCAAAAATGTACAAACCCAATTCCAAAAAAGTTGGACACTGTAGAGTCATTGTGGTGTAAAAAGGAATGGAATAATTAACAATCTCATAAACTTATATTTTATTCACAATAGAATATAGATGACATATCAAATGTTGAAAGTGAGACATTTTGAAATGTCATGCCAAATATTGTCTCATTTTGATTTCATGAGAGCTACACAATGTTGGGACAAGGTAGCAATAGAGAGGCCGGAAAGTTAAATGTACATATAAGGAACAGCTTGAGGACCAATTTGCATCTTATTAGGTCAATTGGCAACATGATTGGGTATAAAAAGAGCCTCTCAGAGTGGCAGTGTCCTCTCAGAAGTCAAGATGGGTGCAGAGGATCACCAAGTCCCCCCAATGCTGCGGCCAAAAATAGTGGAGCAATATCAGAAAAGGAGTTTCTCAGAGAAAAAATGCAAAGAGTGTTCAAGTTATCATCATCTACAGTGCATAATATCATCCAAAGATTCAGAGAATCTGGAACAATCTCTGTGTGTAAGGGTCAAGGCCGGGAAAACCATACTGGATGCCCATGATCTTCAGGCCCTTAGACGGCACTGCATCACATACAGGAATGCTACTGTAATGGAAATCACAACATGGGCTCAGGAATACTTCCAGAAAACATTGTCGGTGAACACAATAAAGCTGTGCTAAAACAACTTAGGAAGTGGTGGCCTAGTGGTTAGAGAGTTTGACTCCTAACCCTAGGGTTGTGAGTTCGAGTCTCGGGCCAAGCAATACCACAACGTAGGTGCCCTTGAGCAAGGCACTGAACCCCCAACTGCTCCCCGGGCACCGAAGCATAAATGGCTCCCCACTGCTCCGGGTGTGTGTTCACGGTGTGTGTGTGTTCACTGCTGTGTGTGTGCACTTTGGATGGGTTAAAAATTGAAATTTCCTCATAATTTTCTCACCCCCATGTCATCCAAGATCCAAAAGAAAGTTTTTTGAGGTAAAATCTATAGGTCAAAAAAGAAGCCATATCCAGACATGATCCAGAAGCACAGGCATTTTCCTCTTGGCCAAGGCTCATTTAAAATGGACTGTGGCAAAGTGGAAAAACTGTTTCTGTGGTCAGACGAATCAAAATTTGAAGTTCTTTTCGGAAAACTGGAACGTCATGTCATCCGGACTAAAAGAGGACAAGGACAACCCAAGTTGTTTATCAGCGCTCAGTTCAGAAGCCTGCATCTCTGATGGTATGGGGTTGCATGAGTGCGTGTGGCATGGGCAGCTTACACATCTGGAAAGGCACCATCAATGCTGAAAAGTATATCCAAGTTCTAGAACCAACATATGCTCCCATCAAGACGTCGTCTCTTTCAGGGAAGACCTTGCATTTTTCCAACATGACAAATGCCAGACCACATACTGCATCAAATTATAACATCATGGCTGGCGCGTAGAAGAAGGATCCGGGTACGGGGGGGGTGGGGGGGGGGGGGATGGCCAGCCGCAGTCCGATCTTTCACCCATAGAAAACATTTGGTGCATCATAAGAAGAAGATGGACAAAGAAGACCTAAGACAGTTGAGCAACTAGAAGCCTGTATTAGACAAGAATGGGGACAATATCCTATTCCTAAACTTGAGCAACTTGTCTCCTCAGTCCCCCAGAAACGTTTGCAGACTGTTATTAAAAGAAGAGGGGATGCCACACAGTGATAATCATGGCCTTGTCCCAACTTTTTTGAGATGTGTTGATGCCATTAAATTTAAAATCAACTTATTTTTCCCTTAAAATGATACATTTTCTCAGTTTAAACATTTGCTTATATCATCTATGTTTATTTGGAATAAAATACTGAAATTTGAAACTTCCACATCATTGCATTCAGTTTTTTTATTCACAGTTTGTACAGTGTCCCAACTTTTTTGGAATTGGGTTTGTATTTCAAAAACTGTATGTGTTTCTTTCTTCTGTCAAAACACAAAAGAATATCAGTGCCTTGTGAAAGTATTTCAAAAAACCCCTTCATTTTTTCACATTTTATTATGAAGCAGCCTTATGTTAAACTGCTTTAAATAATTTTTTTTTTTTCCGGCATCTTGTATGATGAGTGTTTTGTTTTCTTTCAGAAAGTTAAAGAGTCAAGTCAAGTCACCTTTATTTATATAATGCTTTTAACAATACAGATTGCATCAAAGCAACTGTACATCATTAATTAGGAAGATAGTGTGTCAATACTGCAAAGGACAATAGTAAATACTGAATTTTGTCATTTAGAGGTAGTTCATCATTGAATTCAGTGATGTCATCATTCAGCTCAGTTCAGTTTAAATAGTATCTTTGCAATCATTTTGCAATCAAGTCAATGATATCGCTGTAAAATGAAGGTGTCCCCAACTAAGCCAGCAAGCCAGAGGCGGCACAAACAGCAAAAGAACCAAAGCTCCATCAGTGATAGAATGGAGAAAAAACCTTGGGAGAAACCAGATTCATAAAGTCGGGTGGGGCCAGTTCTCCTCTGACCTAGACAAAACCAGGCAGAGTTCAACTCCACGCTGCAGAAGTAAACATTGTGCAGAAGATTCATCTGGGTCCGAGATGGTAAAAATCCAACGTTTTACAAAATGCTAGAAATGTGGCTTTTGAAGGAAAGATTAGCTATCAAATAGCACACCTAGGTTCCTAACACATGACGAATGTGTAATTGACAGAGCAGCCATCAAGTCTTACGCTCTGTTTTCACACATACTCCGTCTGCGTTTGCGGTGTTGGCGATTTTTTACGCACCCAATGTTAATGGATTCCCGCGGTCCCACACTGCATGCATTTGCAGTGCCGTCAGTTGCGTTCCCAGGAGCGGTGCGCCTGCAGCAGTGCAGCGATTGTTTACGTACCGAGTCTATTTTGATGTGCTGCACGCGCCAAATTAAAGTGATATTGCATTGTTTTGTGTTGCTTGCTTGAGCATGTAGCATTTGGACCAATCAGACACACAACTATTTGTTTACATTTAACAAATAATATCTAACGCAGCTCCTCATCTAACCAAGGGGTGCTATGGACCCTTCCCCCAAAAGAACAGGACAGAACACAGTCAACCAAAGGCCCACTATCTGATAATATAAGTTTTACGACCCCCAGGAATGTGACTGGCAGCAACTCTAACTCAAGTCTCTCAGAAACAGACACATAATGCACATAAAAAGGGACTCTTTCTCTAATTAATTAATAGAAAAACCTTTCTTTGAATTAATTCACATATACTTTAGGGCCTTGTGCATGCTGTTACTGTTCTTGTATATTGTGTTTTGTGTATGTATATGGTTTATGCATGCTTATGATGGATCACTAGTTAATTATAACCTCCATCTATATGATGTTTGGTATCTGTGAGTTTTGTATTTTCATGATCTAAATGAAAGTGTATATTATATGTTGATGCCTATGCGACACATTAGTTTTCTAAGAATCTTAAGGATTCTTCTCTTGAACCCCCCAATCTAAATTTCATATGCAAGACACCAATACTAGAAACAAATAGTTGTAAAACTTCCCTCCAAAAGGTACGCTTCTCATTGGCCCACTCAAATCCTGATGTTGTGACATCATCCCCCCTATATAGATCACCGATCACGCAGATCGGCGGTTCTTCTAGATTAGGAATTCCAGGAGAAGATGCTGAGGCTAAGAGCTTTAAAAAAACCACGCTAAGCTTTTGTGCCAGGCTCCAGCCTTGACTATTCATTCATCAAGATCCTCTGTTTCATACTGGTCTCATCAAATTCACTTCAGCAGAGACCAACTGGAGCCCCAAAGTGCATCATGACTCTTTTTGTCAAACAGGCGAGACTTGCAATAATCAAACTTAGTCTCATTAATTGATACATTAAGTATCATAATGCACCTTTACACAGGTGTGGTTAGCTAGCTAAGAAACCTGATGTTTTCCTCCAGGCTGTAGATCTGTGAATATCAATTGTACCATAGCTTCATGGTCTTTGCATTATTCAATTTCTTTTTACCGCGGGACTAAGCCTTACCCTTTTCCTATGCCAACTGTATGCATGGGCTGTTCTGTGTAGTATGTTAGACTAGTTTAAGTGTTATGTAGTTAATAAAGTCTAGTTGTATCACGTTTGAGGTTTGTTCATTGTGTTGCTCATAACTGAAGTCCCTAATCATGCAGATTTTGCTACATGCTTTGAGTAGTAGTTGTACAGTAAGAAAGTTTACTTTCCTTAACAAAGAAATTAACGTTCTTAGAACTGACAGATAGTGGTCGTTTTATTAGTTTAAAACTAATATCTATGACTATGAAAGATTGTCTACTGTACTGTGGATAAAAGATCACAATGCTGAAAGATAATAATAGTAATTCTTATTTATTATTTGTTTTTTCTTTTTACATGATTTGAAATCAAAATAATGAACAAATGTTTGTTTTGTGGCCTAAAACAGTCCGCGGATCAGGTAGCGGACTGCAAACGGCGTCCTGTGTGAAAGCACAATGAGTCCATGCGTGCTTCTGCTCCACTACGAAACGCACACTGACTGCATACGCACTGCAGACGAAGTATGTGTGAAACATGCGTCTAGACAGCATTCTAGGTTATTACATGCTGAGTTTTTAGGTCTATAATTAACACCTCTGTTTTTTTTCAGAATTTAGCAGAAAGAAAATCGACTATGCATTCCGTTAGTTTTCTAATGGTATGTTTCACGGTCGCCGTGAGAGAGATATAAGCGAGTAGTACTCATTAGCATAACAGTGAAAAGCTAACACCATGTTTCCTGATGATATCTGCCTTCACATGTAAAGTTTGAAGAGTTAAAGGACGCTAGCACTGAGCCTTGAGGTACTCCATACTGCCCTTGTGATATGATATGATACCTCTTCACAGGGATGAGGGGTGTATGAAGGTGGGATTTACACAACCTAGTTCCTAGTGCCAAAACAGTCCTTGGGCTGAGAACTATCTACAAAAACCCTCAAATGATCTCAGGCTTTGCCTAAAGGACTCACAGGCAACTCAGGTCTCAGTAGTGAATTTGTGGGTGCTTCACTGCGGACCCCGTTACCGAAGGTCCAAAACCCACGTAAAAAAAATTTCGTGCTCTATACAAGTATTGAAATTAAGCTTAGAACTGTATTTGTCCCACACAGCAAAATTTCAGCCTAAAAACAATTGTGAATAATATTTTCAAAGAAAGAATGTGTGTGTTACATCATCTTTCCACAAAACAGTCAAGTCATATATCCCAAGAAAGCTCTCATTCTCAGGATTTTGACTATGTAGATTATTTCATTGTGTGATAATCACATATCGCATGATCTTCAAAGAATCGCAAGTGAAATTTCTCACTCGGAGCAAATTTTTAATTTCTACTCATAGTACCGCTTCAGTCAACCGCAAAACAGCCACAAAAATCTATATACTTATAGATATACACTTCTCCCAAAGATAAGCCTCTCTGGCCTGAAGAAGATGTATGTTCTACAGATCTGCGTTCGGTTTGTGGAACTGCTATTAGTCACAGAATCACAGTATCACTCGACCTAGAGGCCACTGAGAGCTGTGGTATATGACACATCGGCATCAACAGCATGATAAAACCGTGAATTACAGATTTAATATAATGATAATATATTATATCTTATATATATATAGATATATATTATATATATATATATATATATATATATATATATTTTTTTTTTTTTTTAAAAATAGTCAAAACAAGCACCTATGTTTTTTTGTGGGTTGTATTATTCCTAATATTTGAAACATATTTTGTAGTTCAAAGGGTTTTCTTTACAATGAAACGATTTTTTTTTGTCCTCTATTGGTATGTTTGTAGGTAAACATTTGAATTTGAGTATTTCAAATTTAGGTGAAAATACGCAAACAATGTCCCTGATCAACTTATAGATGTGAACATCAAGGTATGTCACTTGCAGTGAATTGATGGTAATTCCACATGACATGCATTGCTTCTTTATGAGTCATACCGAAACCTGATGTTGGTCTGTCATCTGCTAGTTCTGCAAAGAAATGTGGTGTTTGATCTGTGGGTGGACAAACAACTTATGCACAAGAGTGGTTGTATTAATGGCACATTTGTTAGTTCATGTGTGTTTGCTTTTGTCTTCTTATTAGGTTTCTGCCTAATACAAATACAAGTGTTTGAAAGTTTATACCCCAGCTCACTGATATAATCATATTGAGATCCATGCTGAGATAAAACAGTGATAGTGTCAATAGCAAGAGAAGCCCAAGTTAATTTCTAAGAAGCTTCATCTAAACTTGTTTTCACACCTAGGCCTCACATCCTGTACATTTTCATATGCCTATCCGATTTTTGTCAATTAATGTATTGTAAGAAATTTTAAGAATAATCCCCAGCATATGATTTACAGCTATTTATGGTATCATGCAGAGGTCCTATTGCTGTTAATTTATAGGTTTCAAAGGTGTTTGGGAGAGAGAAAAGAAACTAACTACAATAGCAAAGTGCTAACAAACTATACTTTTTATCAGTATTGTTAACATTTGCTGCCATCCAAAGCCAAAAATGCAGACGACATAGTTAATCTATGATCTTTCATGTATTGATCTGTGAACTGAGATCTGTTCGGGTGAGCTGATGAGGTTTGGTTCAAATGTTCATGATTCACGAAAAATATTTAAAAACGAAATTAATCTAAATCAAAAAACAAAAAAAAAAAAAAAAAAAAAAAAAATTCTCCATGTCAACTTAAGCCTTTTCCTATAATTTGCAGTCTTCTAGTGAGCATGTACATTTACTGGCATGTGTCGTAAGTAAGCACTACTAGGGTGTGAGTAGTAACTCTATATTAATACAACTTCCTGCACAGGGAAAAAACATTAAAGAGCCTTCAAAAAAAATATGTAATTGATGAAATGTTTTGTAATAAATAATAATAATTGGAATGGCCATTTATGTAAAAATATACCTTTGTCAACCATATTAGTTTTAGTTACAATATTAACAGCACTGGTTAACTGATCATCTCACACAAACATTGAAACCTTTGGCATTTCAGTAAATATTAAAGTGTGCATACAATACAAGTCTATGGTGCCATACACAATCATAGTGTGCCATCTAGCGTCCCAACATAAATGCCAAACCACTTGCAACTAAAGGGGTAGTTAACCCAAAAAAGAAATTCTGTCATCAATTACTGCACCTCACATGTCATTCTCTTAACACTCACAATCTTTTTCCTCACTTTCTATCTCTCCCGGCCACACTTGTGTGAATGTTGTGAGTGCATTGTGTTTATGTGTTAGATTAGTTTATATGTCTTGAGATTTATCCACCATAAAATCTTAATCATGACATTATATACGAAGACGAGGAAAAGCAGAAGTACTCTTGTTTATTGCAGTGTAACTCGGATCGCAAGTTAATGGTTACTTACTGAAGCGATCTTGTGTACTGTGGTCTAATCTAATAGGTTTTCCACTCACTGTCGTTTGGATATGAATATCCAGTGCAGATTTAATGTTGTACGGCTCGTTCGAGTGAATCGCAGGGTGATCAGCCTGAAACAGTGCGAATTCTGTTCAAATTCCCTTTCATAAAATCTTCAAATGATTCCCTTTGCAGCGAAAGTTTACCTATTTCCATTAACATAAAGTTTTCATTCTTTTTCCCAACAACATTCTACATTGCTTTCTCTTCGTTGTTAAAAGCAATGATATGTGTATATTATACTTACCTATGTAAATAACCATTTGATGTCAAAGCAAATCATTTTGAACAGTGTTTGCCAATTGTCAGAAAGTTCCTGGTGAACATTTTACCAATAAATGGATTGCTATTTGAAATCCAATGGACATTTTCTACATATAATCCTAAACACACAGTATGGTTCTAATACACCTCTTTTTTCCCAACTGCATGGCTGTTGATTTTGTGGAATGAAAAGTCAGAGGTTTGCACAGGATGGCGAATTGTTGATGTTGCAACTTGCAGGTGCAAAAACAACGAAATTTCATAACATTCTCTAGTGCACGGGGGTCCTCCTTGAGATCTTCTGTCCTGTAGCTTTTCGACCATAATCAACACCACCTGGACCAGCTAATTAAGTAGTTCTAGGGTTACTTGATAAACTAGCAGGACAGGTGTGTGCGGAAGGAAATGTTTGCGTTCCTTTTTTTTTTTTAGCTTTAAGTTATTATTTTATGTTTTTTGTTGCTTTCCTCGTGCCAAAATGATATATAATATGATCCAAGCTTTTCCAGCTCATATTAGGGCGTAAGGTCATTAACCTTGTGTTTAATCAATGACATTAGATTTATTGTCTTAAGCTTTTTTCAATCATCTTTTCTCATTTGAAAGTATGTGTACTATGCTTCTCTTACTATGCAAGTTATTTCACTTAATGAAGGGTGCTCACCAATAATGATCATTCTACGGCATGATTCTTAACACACGTATTATTTTAAAACACAGGAACAAATGTAACATGTCATACCAACAAAAGTTAATTAAGTGCAACAGGAGACATCAATCTTTGGCTCTCTGAAACCAACGCCAAGATTGCAGATCACAGCACTGCAAATTTGGGCTGAATGAGAGGAGAACTTAGAGAGAGACGAGGAGAGGGCGAGACCGGGAGAGAGAGAGGATGAGAGAGGGAGCGAGAGAGAGAATATAGACAAAAGGTATAAGGCCACATGGGATTTAGTGATGGAAATTACAAATATAATAAATAGAATATCCGCCCAGCTTCCACCAAAGGGTTCCATATGAGTGACCTTATACTAAAACCGGAGCGAAGCTATCTTTATGGTGTGAGACCGTGGGCTGGTGTTAAGCATTAGCATTTGCTGGTTAAAAAAGATTGTAAAAACACCTTTTTTAGTGGCCTAACTACTATGTGCTAGGCCTTAAACAGTATAACATGTAACTGATTGCGGTCTATTTTGTCCGGCAAAACACTTGCGCGTTCGAGTGGGATACAGATCAGGTTAGGGACAGGTTTTGGTGGTTTGGGTAGGTTTAGTGGGTGGTTTAAGGTGAAAGGGATGGGTCAAACAATTGTAGTACAATCAGCAATTTCAGAAGGAATTGTGAAACAATTTAATGGAATCACCAAAATGGAACCTATTTTGGATTCAAAATTATATTCAACACATAAATATTTATATCAAATCTGTCTACTCA